>NC_048422.1:21854995-21887123 GCF_013103735.1 Etheostoma cragini | reverse complement strand
CCAATCGGTTCTTCTTTATGATTCAAATCCAGACATCAGCAATTATGACTCATATTTACTCATATTTGCCTGCATATGGAACCAGTGACACAAAAGGTTGGGTGAAGCTTACTTGAGAAGCACAACTCTGACATGCTTAATGCAGGACAAATGAACTTAAACTATTATCCACTTTAATGATGACATGTGTAAACAAACCACTTCTTTAAATCAGTGTTCGTGGGTTTAAAGAGGAGGATAACAGGAAAGAAGGAAAGTAGGATCACAGTTGAAAATTAGCCGACTGGCAAACGCTGGCGCATTTAAAGAAATGTTGATTAATGTACATTGTCCTAATCAAATAAATAAATACTACAATACACTACACTGACCAGACTACCAGCTGCCGAATTTAGTACCAGTCTACAATAGCTGAAGAAAGTTATGATTTTTGACTTGGCAGACAAAAAGTATGTGTCTTTACGCTGACATACACGTTAAAAATGTAGTCCATCCGTTTAGCATTGCACTTCTATAACATTGTTCGACTCATGATGGTCAGTTGTTGTTTTATCAAAAGTGTCAAAATTGATGCATTACCTTCCGCTTTCTTCTGGTGGATTTCTGAGGACTATGGTTACCTGGTCCTCAGATCTCTGCAGGGTAAATCCAGACAGCTAGTTAGACTACCGGTCCAATCTTTTGAACGTACACATGTTCCACCAAAACAAGTTCCTTCCCGAGGCTGTTCTGCGGCGGCACCATCATTGTGTCAATAGGATTGTGATTGGTTCAAAGTTTAAACATGGCTAATAAACCAGAGCAAAATGAGCAATTCAATTCAACTTTATTTATATTACAATTCATAACAAGAGTTATCTCAAGACACTATACAGATAGAGGAGGTCTAGACCACACTCCAGAATTTACAAGGACCCAACAGTTCTAGCAGTTCCCTTCAGAGCAGGCAACAGTGCGACAGTGGCGAGGAAAAACTTCCTTTTAGGAAGAAACCTGGGACAGACCCAGACCCAGACCCAGACCCAGGCTCTTAGAAGGCGGTGTCTGACGGCCGGTTGGGGTTAAAATGAAGAGTGGCAATAATAGTCACAAAAAGTAGTAGTTTGTAGTAGTTCTTAGCGGAGGTGAGGAGCAGGCTACAGAGATCTGCAGAGCTTACTTCTTTCTAAGTCCACACCTCCAGATTTCAGCCTTTAGACCCAACTAACGCTGACTCAAGTGACATCACCACACAGAAGCATTCAAACACAAAGTCAGTGCTGCACATCTGCAATTATGTCAAGTTGAAGGACTGAAAACTGAAACAGAAAACTAAAAGAATGACGCAAAAGAATTAGAAAATAGGATATGGTTTGACTGACATATGCATGATGAATTGCCCAAACCTGTCTCTGACTTCCTTTCCATTCTGATAGACATTCAAAAATCAGGAGAAAGATTGGCATTTGGTGCAAAGGTGTGGCTGTATGTGTGAGGGGACTGAAGGGGAGGGGACGTGGGGGGTGGGGTTGTAAACGGCTTCACCCTGTGTGGAAACGGCCCAAAAAACCGAAGTCAGCAAGAGAACTGACCTCAAATAATGTTGAGAGCCAAAATTTCTGCATTTGCAGAACCAGTTCGGTACAACATGATGCCACAGCCCTGCCTTTGTGTTTAAATTATGGAAACGTCAACAAGACCTTTGTCAAACACGGGTTTGCTGTATGTGTCACGTAAGGCGTGGAAAGCAACTGGTTATGTAATGTGAGAATTTTAAAACTCTTTGGGAGTTTGGGATTATTATTCTGTGGTTTTAGCTAAAAGATGATAAAATGAGGAATAACACATTTGGGTCCTCTGCTAATTTGTCAGTTTGTTCCTGATTGAGTTTGACACCTCTGATTGCTAAATTATTAATTAAGGAACTGAATGTTTTGTGTGGAGAGGCTCCTTAGTTGCCTACACATTTGTATGTGGTTACACTCCAGAAGAGACTCTTGTCAAACTTGAAAAAGAAATGCATAATTGGATGATGATCAGTTTCTCAGTCACTTCGTTATGTGTGGAGAAGAAGTGGTGTGGTCCTTTACAAAGTCATTGGTTTATGTTCCATCCAGGAACAGGAAAACTGCTTTCAAAAGCCCAAACATGTGCGATCTCTTCACGGTTTTAAACAGGACCAGTTAAGCGCCCTCTTTACTAATGTAAAAGTAGCAGGACCACTGTATAAAAAAACTCCATTACAATTAAAAGTCCTGTATCACAAATTACAAGGGAAAGTACAGAAGCTGTGTCAGCCAAATGTACCTGAAATATCCAAAGTAAAAGTGTTGTTGGAGTGCTTTATTGTTATGTTTGGGATTATTATTATTGATGCATTATAAAGTTGTAGCTGGAGCTTATTCTGACTACTTTAACAATGCTTATTTTATGCATATTTTACAAACTACTCACATGTTTACAATGTACATTTTAAATCTGCAAAGTAGATGCTATCAGATAAATGTGGTGGACTAAAAAGCACTTTTCTTTCAGAAATGTTGTGAAGTATCAGTATTAAGTAGCATCAAATGTTCTACCTAAGACTCGGATCCACCTCAGGAGGTTAGCATTCCTGATCTCTCACTAAACAACACAATGCTTTCACTTCTTAAATGTCACTTCATCTGTTAAATGGTGTTCATTTTTTTTTTTGCTTTAAAATGGACTTCCACCATTTTTACTGAAAAAGTCCTCCTCGTGTCGTCACTGACTGTCAATGACGTCAGCCATCTGGCACATGATGTCATCGATTAAACAGAAAGGATTAAGCGGTCCTTCATGGGTTGAAGACATGTGTCGTAAACCATTTTAAAAAGCTCGTGACGAGTGAACGTTTTTTTTTTTTTTTAAAGAAAGGACGGTTGATTCAGCGTGTGACATAATTGAAAATGATTTTTATTTGATCATTTACATTTAATTGATATAAACATGTCCATGAAAGAAAATGGTTCAAACATTTAAGAAAGTCATAATTTGATAATAAGCACAGACATACTTTGGGAAACATAAGTTATCACAAACTGACCAAATGGGAACAAGAGTGCTTCCGCTACACAAAACATCCTATATAACAGAGTATAGTTAAAGTCAGTTTCCATGTCTTAATTTATAGTATTTCCCTTCTTTGTTTGTTTTGTTGCCTTAATTGGACAGCACATGCAGTCAAGTCGTCCTCCATGATGTCCTGATTCCTGTCACATCGCTTTCCTTCTGTCTTCAGGTGACTCGTTCTTGTTCTCATGTTCTTTAAAACCTCCAGGTGTGTTGAATCTGCATGTGCACTGTGCGTCCTTTCGGCCCCTCCGAGGTGCATGCTGTGCAGCAGGCGGAAAACGGATCTGTAACCTAGTTTTTTGTGTTTCAAAGTATCCCCAGAATTTGTCTTGAAAAACCGTCAGTCACCAAGCAAATGTCACTGAAAGCTCGGCCACAATAAAGGTGCCAAATAAATAAATAAATAAATACAGATCAAATAAGTTCAATTAAATAGAGAAATAAATAGTTGCCATAGGCTACATGCGAAATAATAAATTATAGCTTAAAACAGGACCAGTCCACCGTTTGATAAAGGCCAACAGGCCGGATAAATAGCGTCAGTGTTCCCTCTTGTTTGTGATTTGGGAGGAAAATAAAAGCCAGGTGTGCTCTGCGATTTCTTATTTGAACAAGTATCCGGTTGTATTTCTCCCGGCGCACCGTTTGGATGGATTGGATGAGTAAGAACTAAATGCAGAAGATATCTGTGTGAGTGAAAGAAAAGCTTTTCACTGTGGCGCCTCGTTCCTAGGTGAAACTCATGGATACTGTGTGCTCCAGCGCTTTGCGGCGCAGCGAGGCGATGCTTGTCCCTCTCCAGACTTCACTGTCCGGGGAACTACACAGCTGAGGCGAGTGGGTCACGTTGGTCGGGCCCGACAGGGACGCGGGTACCATCCCGGGGAAAGTGGGCTGGTAGAGGTGTGACTGAAGCCCGGAGCCGTTTGACATGTTGGATAGACCCATGGAGTTGGGCGGCGGCCCGGCGCCGAGGCTACACTGAGACAGGGACTGCGCCATGGCCTGCTGGCGGCCCAGAGAAGGCGGTAGCTGCAGTTGAGACACGCCGGGCATCCCTGCCGTGGCCCAGCGGGTGTCGTTGGCGTGGAAGGAGCACAGGCTGTCCCCCATGGCCGCTGCTGCTGCCGCGGCGGACGGGAACTGAGACAGGCCGTGGTGCGTCGGCAGCAGAGTCCCCGGAGCCCGGAACACATTGGTGGTCTTCTTGCGCTTCTTCCACTTGGCGCGTCGGTTCTGAAACCAGACCTGCAGACAGGTATGAGATGGGTTAGGAGGAGCGGACGTAATGGCTGCCGGTGCATGGACAGGTCATGTTATCAGAGCTGTGCGCGCACATAAAAAGGTTCTGACATCAGTCTGTGATCATCATGATAGTAATGCGAACCACCAACAATAAATCTGTTGCAGAAAAACACAGATTCATGAGTTTGTTTTTCAGGGTCTTATCATCTCATGACAATGATGCATTCCATGTAGGCGACATTGTTCACATGCGTAAACGTCTCTAATTAATACAAATAAATAAATAAAAGATGGTTATATGTTATTTTGATTATTCTATCTCATATATATATATATATATATATATATATATATAACATTGAAAAACGCCCAGGAGGCTTGGACACATTGTCTTACATGGGTTACATTTCAATACAACAATGGATGCCAAATGTGCCAACATTTTAGAAGTTAGGGAATTAGTTTTCCTAATTTTGCCTTAAATAAATTGATATTCCCATTAATATTTTCAGATGCAGAAATTATATTTTTCGTTATTATTATTCAGACCCATGCCAGTTTTATTGTGGTGCAAAACATTCATTTTTAATAACATAATTTAGCCCCAAATGATTTTTTACGGCTTTGGGAGGAGCCTTTGCCCTCCGATAATAGAGATAATGTAATGGCTGTGACAAACAGACTTTATTCCGGGAGTCCTTGAGCGTCTGGTTGTAGCTCGTGCGCCTATGATTAATGTGAAGATTTGCTTGAGAAAGTGGAGGCGCAGTAATAAGAACGGGACAATCTCACTCTCTTCCCCCGGCGTAGCCAGCCGTGAAATCCGGCCTGAAATGCATTACACTTCAAAGGAAAGAAAATGCAATTTCTCATTCCGTTTAAAAAAAAAAAAAAAAAAAGAAAAAAAAAAAAAAAGACAGAGTGCACTCTCAGCGCGTCCGGCATGAAGACGTAGGGAGCAGTGACAGGCTGACTCTGGAACTGCTTCTTTATTCCACCACCATCAGAGCAGATGAGAGTCATTTCACTAATTCTTATTTTATGGAAATGGTAGGCCATGGAAACGGAATTGACCCATGCAATAATAATAATGATTATAGGGGTTTTATTTCCCATGTGAGCGACCCATTGCTGTAGTTAATAAGGCTTCCCTATGAGGCTGATGTTCTATGTGTGCAGACTGGAAGTGACTGAAGGCATTACTGAGGAATTCACCATAATAAACCAGGCTGTTGGATTCGGGTCTGTTAAAAGGTTGGTGTCCGCTTTTTATCTGAAGAAGATTTAAGAGTGTAATCATCATGTAATTCCCTGCAGGTTAATGACATGAGATGGACATGATGAACACGTGGGGCCAATTCTGAGTCAGGCAGAATTTAGAGATTATAGAGTCACTAGAAATGACAACACAGTTCTACAAAACAAACTGCTGCAATGTGACCTTTGGTTCAATAAAATACAATATACAAATACGAGTTATTGTTATTAGCTGAATTATAAATCTCACATCTCAAATCCCGGACGTGAGAGGATGAGAACAGGATTTGTTGTACTGAAAGTAACGAGCTGTCATGTTGAAGCCTCGCTATGTGCATTATCTTTAGTCAATATAGGAGGTCATGGTATTCTTAATAACACATTGGTGTTCAAGTGTGTGTGTGTGTGTGTGTGTGTGTGTGTGTGAGAGAGCGAGAGAGAGTCTCAAGTCCGGACAAAGTCACTGCATTTGGGCAAGGCACTTAACACACACACACACACACACACACACTTGAACACCTGTGTGTTGTTAAAAATACCATGACCTCATTTATTGACCAAAAATAATAATGTTTTTTATAACAGTTTTCAGATTTTTTTTAATACAAAACGCATTGTGATATAAGATCTGGAATCCAAATCTGGAATATATACTAGAATGTGTATTTTGGATATTAATAGTTGTGTTTCCTCTTGTAGATTATTTGAAGTGTAACCGAAACTGTAAACTGGAGACGAAAACTAAGAAACGTCTTTCGTTGTTTCTGTTGTGCAGCCTATAATTTAAATAAACAGCAGAGGTCCTTCCAGCTTATTAAAACCAAAACTTACTTCTAATTTTTCGAGTAACAGAATCTTATCTCCGACGGCTGAAATAACAACATTTATATTTCTACATTCATGATAAAATAAAAGGACAATTTTACTTTCAAAATTGATGAGACAAAATAGAAGTTGCATTTCAAATGTGCAAAGTCATTTGAATCCAATTTCAATTAAAATTCTCAACACACCATGCTGATTTTTCAGACACAAAATAAGGAATCAAAGGCTGCTGGGAGAGATTTAAAGTGGAGACTATTTACTACAGAGTCGTGGCTAGCTGTATTTTGAATGCGTCTTTATTTTTGAGTTGGAGATTGTTTTATTGATTTAAATTCGGATTTATTCTGTCCTCAACTGTCACAGTCTACATTTCCTGGTGCTTCATTTATCTCAACATGTAAATGTCAAACGGGACATGCGTCCCTGCAGGGGTTTGGTCTCTGATGCCTCGGAATTGGGTTGACGTTTTATTTCATTCCATTCCAACTCGTAATTCCCCCCCAATCAATAAACAGTTTTAAAATATAAGGTGTTAATTCAATATGCATGTAGCCCCAGCCGCCCTACCTGCACTCTGGACTCCGTCAGGCCGATCCTCAGAGCCAGCTCCTCCCGCATGAAGATGTCCGGGTAGTGCGTTTTGGCGAAGCTCCTCTCCAGCTCGTTGAGCTGCGCCGGGGTGAAGCGGGTCCGGTGCCGCTTCTGTTTCTGGCTCTGCTGCCCCCCTCCCGACTGGCTCGAGCTGTTGTTGCTGCTGCTGTTGTTGTTGTTGTTCTGTTGCTGCTGCTGCTGCTGCTGCTTCTCTTGCTCTTTGCTGTTGACCTGCACCGCGTTGGATCCTCCGCCGCTGCTGATATCATCACCCGGGAGCATCGTGGCCCCTTCCACGCCGTCCGGGCCCGGGCCGAGCTCCCCGGAGTGTCCCGGGTCAGGCCCCCCTCCGCCGAGCCTGCACTTCAAAGCCTCCCTGTGGCCCAGAAGCTCCGCCGCGGCATCCTTCATCCCTGCACACACACAGACATTTTTAGGCTACAGGAAACACTTCGCTAGGAAGAAAAAGGAGACACGGTTAACAAATACATTTCAGGGAAAATAAATCAGAAGCATCAGTCCTGCACACAGACAAATACTCCACGGGCAAAAGTAAATTAGTAGCATTATTTTTGCTGCAGAAGAAAACGATGCACATGCATTGAACTACTGTATAACAAGTTGAAATTTAAAACACAGTTGCAGAAATAAAAATCCAAAAGCAATGAGCAACTCTTGGCGAGAGACAACTAAACATGCAGCATGCACATTACAATCTGCTCCTTAAATACTCTTAATTCAATTCGACCACGCCGATATCTTAGGAAATTGTTAAATCAAATTACCCCGTAATATAATAATAATAATAATTACTTTTCCAATGAATTAAGCGAGTTTAGTTCACTTCAGGCGCATTAAGATAATATAAGAAGCAAATTGACAATTTTCAGAGCTTGATTTAAGATTAGAAGTGGCTCCAGCTTACAGTAGAGTTGAAGACCGGAGTTTGGTGATGACAACTCACCGAGGCGAGCATCCAGGAGGTCGGCATGAGATAGCATTGCGCACCGCTCCAGGGCAAAGTGCTATTCCCAAAAAAAATCTCTATGACTTTAACCTATTTAAGAAATATATATAGCCTAAATGAAAGCAAATTCGGTTTGTGGTTAAAAGGGAGGTTCGTTGCATTATAATGTAGTTTAGAAAAATGGGGAGGCGCTTAACAACGGAATGAACCCATGAGCTTCTCCAAACGAGGACCAATCAGAGCTGAAGCTTGAGGTATGTCAGCTTTAGCCAGTATAGACCCCCCCCCCCCCCCCCCCCCCCCCCCCCCCCCCCCCCCCCCCCCCCCCCCCCCCCCCCCCCCCCCCCCCCCCCACCCCACCACCTTTTCCCCTCCACCCTCTCTCACATCCACAAGTTCATTCCTCCTCATTCCTGTAATTGGCTTTGATTTCTCCTCCAAATTACATCCAATAAAATAACCTGATTTAATATCAGTGTGAGTGCTTCGACCCGTTCGAGGAATGTTGGATCACCACAATATTTGTTTAATTGTGCATGCTGTTCTGTTTTTATAGCACGAGAATGGGAGTTATTCGTATGAGGAGGAGGCACATGGCTGCATTAACAGATGTATGGATAATCCACTGTAACACCTTGAATGTGAACTTGAGTCAATAACACGATGCCGCCTTTTATTATCATTGCCCTTTCTTCTTTTTTTAAGTCTCCATGATGATATTGTTGACTTCTTTACAACACTAAACGCCTCTTGGAGACCAGGTGAACCTCTTCTAATATCCCTGATTTCCCAGTCAGCTGAACAACAAACTTTATCCAGCCTAATTCGAACCACGGCTCATTTTCAACACCATTAGGCTTTTATGTAATTAGTGCCGACTCTATACGCCTTTATTGCAAAATACCAGAGTAAGATCAGTATAAATTAGTGGTAATTTACTAGTATTTAGGCCCAACTGTCAAGAAGGGAGGGACTTGGTATAAATAATGTGTGAGCAAATTAATTCGGCGGAAAGTGGAGGGAGTTCAACATGAGCTGTGAATGCTCGCCTTAGATACAGGGACACAGTTAATAAACCCCAAAGGTTGGGAACAAGCTGACACCCCAGTAGATATAGGCCTACATAATGATGTTCACCACACGTGGAGGAGGCCTTTAATTTCGGATTTTTCACAATATGTCTACATCAATGAGACATAAAAAAAGTAAAAAAAACAAAAAAACAAAAAAAGGGGGGGGGCTCGTTTTGTCACTGAATAAACCCCCATTAGACTCAATTAGCACAACAGATTTGTGTCACACACACCAGTCTGCTAAATAAAAAAGTAGATTATCAGACATGCTTGAGACAGATGTCGGGACGTTTTTGTGAGCGAGCATGGTTTATTTATTATCTGATGGAGAGAAAAAAAGTGGTACAAAGGAGGCGTCCGAGCGTGAACCCGCGAGCTCGTTTGGCTTCTTTTCTTCGTCCATCCAGGCTTCAATCGCCTCCGCTCATCTTTTATTTGTCTGCAATCTGTTGGCACGATGCGACAGACCGGGAGGGATGGATGAGCCGAGTCGGCTGCGTGCGGGACTCTCCTTCAGACGCATGGAGGACATGGAGAAGATTTCGGCTCTTTGCGCCGATGTCTGCGTCTTTCTTCCAAGGAGGAAAAGAAGAACATGCGCACTTGGGATATCTGTCTTTTCCTATTCTTTATCGAGGCTATCATTCTTTTAGAAACTGGACTTCAAGGTAGACTTTTACAGGTTTAAGACCGGAACCAGCGTTGTAATTCAAAGTATTCTATGGGATATTTTAGGATGTAGTCCACCATATACATTACCGGTTTTATTTTTTACAGAATTATGGAGACGTTATTGCTTGTTGCCATTTGTATTAATACAAAATTTACAGAACTTCTCTCTTTCTGAAAAAAACTATCAAAATCATTTAAAATCATCACATTGAAGGATGATGGATTGCGCGCTTCATTTTACGACTTTTCAATAGCTCAGTGCTTTTATAACGGCACAAACAAAAGTGGATGACTCCTCTCGTGGCAGCAGGTCATATCGAGAGAGAGAGAGAGAGAGAGAGAGAGAGAGAGAGAGAGAGAGAGAGAGAGAGAGAGAGAGAGAGAGAGAGAGAGAGAGAGAGAGAGAGAGAGAGAGATGATGAAGAGTGAGATATTTGTTCTGTAAAAGGGACAAAAAACAATAAATATTATATAGTCTGATATTTCTATTATATTTCGTTTAATATTTATTAATCTAAAAATTAAGCAACAATGTTTGTTTTTTATGTTGCGATTAAGTCTATTTTTGTCGCTGCATGGAATACAATTTCTTTAATTTGTAAGTAATCTCGCAACATTTTATTGGTTTATTTGGAAAACGTGGATAATAAAACAATTTATTAAGTGCATTGAAAATGCATAGGAGCATATTATTATCATTTTTTTATGTTATATTTTCTTTTTTTATCCGACCCAATTTTCTGATTAATAAATTTATCAGCCTGGAAGTTGCTGTTCCTATTAGTTGCAATGTATTTAGTTCAACTAATTCAAAGGCATCTTTCCACTCATCTTGTGTGTGTGTGTTTTGTATGTGTGTGTGTGTGTGTGTGTGTGTGTGTGTTGTTGTGCTGAGTTGATAAGGCTGTAATTACGGTAAACAAGGAGCACAGCACAGTTAGCTACATCTCTGCACTAACGTGCTCCCATCAATCTTATATCCATGACATCAATAAAAATAGAAAAACAAATTCGCCCCCTGCAAGTTAATGCGGTGCATCTGAGCGGAAAGTAGACATTTTCACGCGTTGTGGAGATGAGGAGTGACTTTTAATAAAAACAAAACCGCAAAAAAAACCATAAAAGTGTAATACATACTGATGGGAGTGGTTTGTTCAGGCTGCAGTCTCTAAGGCTTGTTACCTTCACGTCCATGAGTGATAGTTGTTCATTTGTTGCTGATGGACGACAGTTGGCGTTAGGCGTGGCTCGAACCCGTGACCTCTTGGTTACAGTACGGGCTCTAGACACCGCAGGGCCCGGGTGATCTGTTGTGTTTTTTCTCCTTTCCTCTCGCTCTTTCTCTCTCTGATCCGCCTTGGCCGTCTGTGTTCACTCAATTAGAGATTTCTGAGGAGAAAAACAATCGATCTTCCATCCGTACAAACCCCAGTTTAACAAATGAGATTCTTGGTTCATGCAGCTGATTTGGTGACAGCCTGCGGGGATTAGGAGCAATAAGTTGCTGTGTTGAAGGGGAGAGGAGCTGCTACCACAGCGGGCTGCTCTGCGTCCTGCAACCAGAGGAGAAAGTTTGACACGGACTAACTTTCAGCGGCAGAAAAAATCCGCTAATGAGCGGAAAACACAGCAGTCCTACACCGGGAGCTGGCAACGCACCGCGTCACAGTCAAAGCCTCCTTTCAAAATCCATACACTTGAAAAAAAAATATATCTATAAAGTTAGTGGTAGAAGTATTCAGATGTTTAGCATTTAGCTACTTAAGTAAATTAACAAAGTTAAATCATTTCAAGTTTTACTAAAAGTTGTCAGCTATCAGCAAATAGCTAATTAAAGTAGAAAAGTACACTGTGAAGGTACGATGCCCTCAGTCAGTAGGCTACATTAAACACACACCTACACACACACACACACACACACACACAAATATATGAATATATATGCTGTATATACACACACATGCATATATACACACATATATATACACATACATGTATACACTTATATAAATATATACACACATTTATGAACATATATATACACACATATATATATATATATATACACACATATATATATATATATACACACACACATATATTTATATATACACACATATATATATATATACTAACATATATATATACACACACACACATATATATATACACACACACATATATATATATATATATATACACACAGATTCTGTATATACACATATATTTGTATACATATACACATATGTATACACATATATACACACACATACATCTGTGTGTAGGTGGCAATAGGTTATTAGGTACACATATATACGTATGTATGTATGTGTATATATATATACATACATACACACACATATATATATGTGTATGTGTGTGTGAATATATAGCCTACATATATACATACATGTATATAAACGTAAATACACATATAAATGTATATTTACATATATAGGCCTATATGTGCAAACTATGCTTCAAACTAAGAATGCTTTCAAAAATATTAATGATAAAGTGCAAAGTGAGCGAACAAAAGAAAAATCTAAATCACATCAATATTTGGTGTTACCACCATTTTCCTTCAAACCAGCATTAATTGTTCTAGGCACACTTGCAAAAAGTCCGGCAACGTTGATGATCAACACGCAGTGTTCGGCCAAGGAAACTCCGTGCAGCAGAGGGAAAACACATCAAGCTTATCTCTCTTTGAAATCAGAAGATGTCCAGCAGTGACTTCAGCTCCGAACTAGCAGAGACCAGAGGGACTCAGGTCCACCCATCTACTGTCCAGAGAAGTCTGGACAGAAGTGGTCTTTATGGTAGAGTTGCAGCCAAAAAGCCATACCTCCGACATGATAACAAGGCCAAGCGTCTCAACTCTACATGAAAACACAGGAACTGGGGTGCAGAAAAATGGCAGCAGATGCTCTGGACTGACGAGCCAACATTTGTGTGAAGAACAAGAAGTCCTGAAGTAATGGCGTGGCCCCACCAGAGCCCTGATCTCAAAATCGAGTGTGTCTGGGATTACATGATGAGACAGAAGGATCTGAGGAAGCCTCCTCCCACAGAACAGCATTACAGCATTTTTTTCATACCTGCCTAAAACCTTTGCGCAGTACTATAATAAAGTTTTTCTTTTCTTGTTGCCTAATAGAGCCATTTGACAACTATACTTAACATTTTTAAAGTAAGAGCTTACATACACAAAGATCAGTTTATAAAATCTATGTATTTCAGTAGATGCCACTATCTACCACTGATCAACAGCTATAAATGCATTCATCATTATGCTTAGTAATAGAAATCTAATAAGGTTAGATAAAACCTCATTGTACGAGGGCCATTCTACTTAATGAGCGCTTTAATTTTGATAATTTGTACATTTTTTAGATAATACATTTTACATATTCCAATTATACTTTTAGTTAAGTAAATATTTGAATGGAAGAATTTTAATGTAGTATACCAAAAACTGTTTTTGAACCTAAGTAAACTTACATGTTTAAGAATATCATGGTGTACTTTGCTAAACTGTGTAACAGATGATGATGAGTGGGATGCAATTGCCCTCAAAAAGTTTGATTTGCAATAAATATAAAGAGTTGCAATAGAGTATTCTGCATCGGGTCTACCTATCACCATATACCTATAGTAAGAATACAAATGGAGCCTCACCAAATTGTCTCAAACGTAAATCTCATGTAGGGGCAAGGCTGCGTTGTTTGTGGGAATGCAACAAAATACAAAGTTTTGGAAGGCGGTGTGCACAGATGTCAGTACAGCAACAGGTCAGCAGGTATCAGCAGAGCCACTTCTTTTCTTGCTTGAGAAGGTTCCTGTCTCTCTTAAAAAAGACAGAGCTGTGATTCAGTCACTTTATATGCTAGCCTGGAAGGCCATAATGATCAGGTGGGTCGGTGATGCCCCTCATACTGTTTCTATGTGGAGATCTCTTGTTTCAGAAGTTGCGACTTTGGAAAAACTTGGACACTACATCGAGAAAAGGACTCATATTTTTCTGCATAACTGGAAGAGGCCAGTGGAACTTTTGGGAATGGACTATAACCTGGATTTGAATGGATAGATATGATGGACAATTGTCACATTTTACACAAAAACACATTTGTATTTATGGCAATAAACTCTCCAGCATCTTTAGATTGGAAAGTCAATATTCGTATAAAAAGACTCAATTTCCATATACACATTGTTTACTGCTACTTTTACGTCAGTATGGGATCTGAATAGCTGTTACCCAGCCACCATGGTCACACAAACCCATGGTCACACAAACCCAGACGCAGCACCCCGCTGCCGCATCTCATGCCTCAATTAGCGCCGCTGCCCTCTGCACAGACTCGATTAGGCCGTGATTTATCCGAAAGAAATATAATTATACCTCCAAATAAAATAATCAGCATTGAAGAGCGATTTCCTTAACGAGATGGAGCGGGGTAGATGTCACGCAGTAGCAGCGCCTCATTAGGACGGTAATGAGACTTTGGGGTGATCCCGATAATTATCAAAATCTGTAAAATAAGGATCAAGTCAAATGTAACCTTAATTTGTCTGGCAATTGAGTTCATTTATTAGTAAGACTATTTAGGAAGGACTCTCTCAGCCTTAATACAAGGTGTCGTTATTTTTAGGCCATTTGGATAATAGATGGAACTGCTGCAGGGACAGACAGGCCTGTTTAATCATTCATGGCCATAACCAACATTTGTCTTTTGACTGACAGGGTTTCCCCCAAAGTGCTCCTCTTTATTGTAGCTATCCATGTAACAACCCATTACACCGCTCCTTACGGGATAATACACTGTGCAATTAAATTCAACAGGTTAGTGCTGAAACCATCAGTTTATTAAATCGATTAGTAGGTTGAAAAAAAATTACAATCCCAACGATTTTAATAATCGTTAAAACATTCACTGACTTGAGTTTCTCAAATATGATAACTTGCTGCTTGTTTAGTTGTTTTACATCAAATACGTGTTTTGCACAGAGAAAACAAGCTGAGAAAACTTGTGGGGGGCTTTCCACTTTTTTTCCAATATTTCACAAACCAAGCTCTTTATCAATAGAATAATCCATTATTAAAATAATCGTTACCTGCAGCTTTGGTTAGTATTCTGGGATGCATCATCAGTAAGCCCTGCAGGGTTAAGCAACTCAGACACATACAATTAAAGGAATGCAAAAATGTATCTGAAAAGTTTTAAGGTAAACTGTCACTTCATAAAACCACTACAGGGATCTCCAGTTTTTCACCATTTACAACAGTCACCAGTGTAAAGCCTTCATACTTCCATCCAGCATTGGACCCACTCATTGAAAGTGATCATATTTGCAGAAAAAACGTACACATGTGTATTTAATAATGCCTTTGAAGTCCAAATTGTGTATCAGTGTGCCGAAAAATATGTTAAGAAAACCCCTCTACTCCTCTGACGTAATAAACTAAATGTTTCATTGTGTTCTTGTGGGATTTTACACACAGGAGGCGTGTGATCAAATGCGGTGGCACGTTAACAGTAAACAGTAGAAATAATTACATCAAGAACAGACACTCTGAATGGATTCAGTTCGCCTCCGCCGTTCCAAACAGGGCCTGACGAAAGGAATGGACATTTAAAGCAAGTGAATCTCACAGTGAGAACAGAAACAGATCAGAAATCATCCTTCAAGCTTCACTGAGTCCAATACGCTTCTAGCCTCTTTGTACTCCTCCGATTCTCCCAAATCCTCTTCTGCTTCCTGAAAACACACACACACACACACACATACACACACACTTGTGTTTTATTGCCATTTAAGAACAATATTGCCATCTCCTATACCCATAAATAAGGAATTACAGCTTAGTACTTAAGAATAAAGCCACAACTATCCTCAACTTCTATCCTGTCGATGTCTATATAAAAAATATTTCAACAAAAGTGATGTTACTTTGTGTTTGTGTGTCAAAAAACGTAATGCCTGAGATCATACTTCACTAGCCATCATGTTACCAGGATCTAAATTTAGCAGTTAAGGAATGACGTGGCTGTACGGTGTCCATGTCCTTTAATTAAGCGAGTGTGTGAGCTCCTGTGGTGGTCACCAAAGTGACAGCGCTGCTAATGAACTGTGATGAGCGTGTGCATATGTGCATGTCTGTCTAAAAGGAAGAAAGGCTGCAGGATGAGTGATAGGTGAAGGGGACATGTTGCTAATTCCAGGTTACCTCCCTATGCCTACCATCCAGCTCTCATGTGAGTGACTCACACCAACAGCTGGCTGACTGTTGCTCCGCATTAATCGCGATGACCCTGAGACATGCATGCTTATGTTTGCTTCTAGCATCCCAACTTAAGTCCTGAAGGATTAGATACAGGCGGCGGCTGACTTGTTGGACCGTGCTAACACTGCGTCTTTCTTTCGTTTCTTCAAACAGCTTCTCGAAAAGGTCGGCATAGAGATGTGTGAAAATATCCCCAAACCTGTTGCTAGCCAAGTTTTTGATAATGTTTAAAAGTAGCTGTGTTTCTCCTTCTTATCGGGTCTGGAGCCTTGCTCAACAGTCAGGCTGGTTGGTTGGTTTGTTTGTTTGTGTACAGCAACCATAGCAACGCACAGAGCCGACCATAAGCCCTAAACAGACAGGAGGCCGTAAACTGCATTAAAAACCCAGATTGAGACGCGTATTCCGAGAGCACTGTATACATGTCCAAAGATTGCATATAAAACCCGAATAATTAAGGAATAGCCCACATGTTTTGATCGGAAAATGCTAAGTGTGGAAAAAGGCCTTATTCGAATTATCCAACCGGAATATGCTGTTTACTCTTACTTACAGTATAATATTCGGAATATTGTCATTCAGAATAATATTGGAAGATCGGTGTGCATGTAAACGTACTGAGTGACATCCCTACATATCCGTCAATGGCGTGGCTTATAAAAATGGTCAAGCCAACTTAAGGCAGCATTTTGAGAGATTTTGTAGACTTTTTGTGTGCTACTACCTTTGTTTATCTGTTTTCACAGGGCCTGAAAAGTGTTCCGTGTGCAATCTTTTGAGCACCACAAATCCCATTCGGCTCCATTGTATTCAAATGATAGAAGAAGTCTAAAATCTGCATGGGCAAATGCAAATAGAAACTATCTCCATGGCAAGATACCACTGTGGGGAAATGAAAAAATATATATTTTTGTGATTGGGTTGAAATAACTAAATAACTAGCAGTACATATTGACTGCATATTTAACTGCAGTACATATTGTGTTTTTGTCCACCAATAACACTGTACGAGTATTTAAGGTTTTAATGAGTATTAGGGACTATAGTCAAACAATATTGGCATAGCAAAAATGCCTTCATGTGTTCTTATTTATAGTACTGCAGTACTGGAAGCTAGCTTTCTAGACGGCAAAAATATTATGCACTCCTACGGATCGTTTCAGCCTCTATTGCGCTCGGTGCTTTAGTTATACAAACAGGGAGCTGTCTCCATTAAAAAAAGCGGTGAAAACACACAAAGAAACTACTTACCCAGCACTAAACAGCTGACAGACAAAGTTAGAGACTTTATCTAACAGCTAGATTTGTCAGGTGGCCAGAAACTCGACTCTACACAAATTGTGTTGCTCTTTTTCTGCCAAACACATTTTCAACACCATTGTAAATAAGGAGATGGTGTTTCGAGGTACAAAAAAACCCCAAGCTCAGGCTAATTCTATAATAAATAGGTGTTTTTGTCATCATTTGTCTAAAATATCTCACAAACACCAGGTAGTTCTTCTACGAGATGACAAATTAGTTAAAGTAACAGCAACAAAAATAAATGGATTTAGAGTTTAATCAATACAGTTTTGTCCTGTTGTGAGGTGAAACTGTTTTTTTTACCCTTGTGATACTTACTAATAACTGAAGCAGATCTCCGTGTGCTATGGCCAAACGGCGTTTGCAGTCTGGGATCATCATTCTGGCCTCCTGCAACACCTCCACCTGAGACCACACAGAGACCACATTACCACTTTATTCATTTCAACCACCGTCATCATTTCTCATTCCAAAAATCAACACATCAAACATTTATTTTCCAAATCTAAAACATTCATTTAAACAGCTAGATCCAGGCATATTTACTCGCTGCATTTCATTGTAGCCTAGTTCCTGGCAGTAGCATGCAGGGTGTACCACAGACACTCTGCTGTGGTTAACATCTCCAGACAAGCGGGAGGTATGAAATATGTTATTGAGTTATCGATCGGGCAGGGAGTTGGGCAGCGGGGGACCACCTCGATCTGACTGCACAACTGGATAAATGAAGCAACCCTGAGGCGAGGGCACTGTGATCAGGCGTAAAGAGGTATTACTACGCCTGGAGTGAAACTGTGTTACAGCCTGAGGAACTTTTGCAGCCGCGGCTAATGTGGAATTCCCCCAGCTGGCACCCTAAAGAGCAGAGAAGAGTTGGCTAACGCTGTCAGACACACTCACTCATGACAGATGCTTCCTCACCTAGCCCTCTGTCAAGCTGGAAAGTCAGAACATGAACGCGGTTACACACATGTACATTACACGGTTATGCACACTAACAGGCAGTCAGATGAACTCGTACACAGGCTGGCTGGCAGACTAGCTGACACACTGAAAGACGGTAGACAACTAGTCAAGCTGGTTGCCATCTAGATGGGACAAGGTGAGGCAGACTAAACAGAAGAGTGCTGCAACAGAGAAAAGTCATGGTGCCCTCCCAGTGCAGTGGAATGATCCCATCAGCGCTGGATAAAGATGACACTAACAGCGTATTGATTCCATTAAAACAAAAACCTCTAATCCATCCTGCCTCAGACCTCTCATCTCCAACCATAATCCATCTGGCCTCCCAATCCTCCCATTTAACACCAGCCAAGCCCGCTGCTCACACTGAGCAGTCGGTCTATGAATGAACAAACAAAAACACACTATTAATGTTTCCAGTAAACATAATCAGAAGCGCTGCCTGCTGTGCAGTTCCTAACTGCCTGGAGGACGTAAAAAGAGAAAATCGACCGGGTCCCAGCGCTCTGCGCAGGCTTTAACGCTAACACATGTGCTCCCTCGTTGACAAATTTAGGACTGATTAAGAATTTTAGGGTTGCAATAAAAATGTATCAAATAAGGGATTTTATTTATTTGAATAGAACAAGAAGCCTAAACTAGGTTTTTGATTATTTCGGCTTCAAACTGTATTTATTCAATATTTGTGTAACAATACTTTAAACTGCACATTGTTCAAGGTTCTTTTATTGTCACTGTACAATAAATGTCCCACAATGTGGATAAAGCGGTTGCAGCTGTGGTTATTTTCAAAAACGCCATGCAGGCAACATAATATATTGACAAGTTGAGAGCGGCCGCTCCAAGACAGGCTGTATGTGCTCCAGTAAAAACAGAAAGACAACCATGTACAACTAAATGTAGAGAAGATTATGGGAGCTACTGGTCGGCCACACCTGACACATCTCTCACATTTTTTATGCCGCTACGGGGCCATTCATGAGGTACATGGTAACAGAGCCTTTTATACATTGTCGTATTTCTTTAAAAATAAACAGTGGACAATTAGAGACTTTAAACGCTTCAGATGTAAAGTTTTTTGCTGTCAAAGTGACGTCAAAATTAATGGTGGTCAATGGAATGCTAACGGCAGGTGATGGCTTGTTAGCATCAAAATGGCGCCATTGGAGCTACGCGTTGTGAAGAGAGGCTTACCCCCTTGAGTCAAATCCACACTTCATAGAAAGGAGAGACCCACATCCTTCTACTCACCACTTTGTGGTGAACAAGACTTAAGAGTCTACAGCCTAGCATCTCTGTGAGGCTGTCCTCGGGCACAGCTGTGATATGAGCTAAATGCTAACATGAGCATGCTAACATGGTCACAATAACAATAGCAACATGCTAAATATTAGCATGTATAATCTCAGTTTAGCGAGTTAGCTTGCTAACATTTAGCCAATTAGCACTTAACACAAAGTACAGCTAGGCTGATGGGAGAGGCGGGCGTTTTGAAGGTATTTGGTCATAAACCAAAACATTGGACACATTTAAATTTGACCTGATGATGGGGCTGGTTGAAAGGTCAGGGGCTCACCAACCTGAGAGGTACATGGACGTCTGAACCAAATTTCACAGCATCTATCCTCATGGCAGCGCAAAAGGAAACATCAGGGAATCACCAAAGTCATTGACTATCATCCACTGGAGATCATGAAGGTCTGTATAAAATGTCATGGCAATACATTGAATAGTTGTTGAGACATTTCAGTGTGAACAAAGTGATGGACCAACCACTCGACCAACAGGCAGACTTTGACATTCTTGGAGTGTTACGTCTCTAACGCTGCTCTGGCCTCTGTTTGGAAGAGAGCCATTTTGTTTTTGTGTTTCAGGTCTGCACCCCACAGGTGTTTTCAATCCATGGTGCTAGCATGGCTAAAATATGTGAAACAGGAGTGTTTCATTTAACAGACACTGATTACTGCCTTTCCTGGCCCAAATCCCTGTGTAATGAACTGTACCCGTGTATCTGACCCCATTCTAGGTCGTTGTGTTGTCATTCTGCATTTCTGTTCAATTTAAAAATGTTAGTAAAAAAAAAACGTGTAGAAGTGTAAAAAGTCTTAGAAAAAAAGTGTTTAATATGCTATCAACACGTAAAGCAAGCCAGTGACATGTCAGTCATACACATTTTCAAACCCTGTACTGCTTTCGCCAATGCACAATGATGGAGGGCTGGGTAGGGACACCAAATTACCAGCACGTGTCAGTAATTATCAAACTCCTCTAAAGTAACATGATTTAATTACATCTGCATCAAGCAAATCACCAAATCACTAATGATTCTCCTCTCAAAACCTAATTCTTCATTATCAATGTGGACTGACCTCATTACATGAACGAGGGGCTACTCAAATCATCAAGATAGAATTCACTTCCTAACTACGGGGAAGCAAAACCTCTTCACTCATTGTCTAAGATCAATGGGAAAACGACTGATGTAGACAAATGTATATACATAGTTGTTTGGTATACAAGAAGCAAAACAGAGGACCCCCATACCTGTTTCTTGATGACGTACTCACATCCTGCCTCTGCTTTCAGGCGCTCAACCCTCTCCTCCTGCTGGCTTAGCTCTTTTTTGTACGAAATCTCCTCTTTCACCAGCCTGTAGACAGCGAGGACAGGAAGAGAGGAAAAGACAGTTCACGGTTAAAGGCAGTCACACAGTGTTGTTCCATCAAACACAAAGAATGAATGAACGGCCTCCCAGACAGATAATATAGGCCCGAAACATGAAAAAAGTCGGGCTGTGATGGTCACCTTTTACAGACAGGGCCATCTATCCTCATTCTCTCCAACGTTCCTCTTAGTCAGGGGACACAGTGAGATCATCTCCCACAGGATGGTAAGATACACACCTCAATAACACCCGAACACATCATTCCTCCTCCCTGCTGCTACACAGAGTACTGGCGTCCAAGTACAAATCCCCCTCGTGCTTTGACATAAAATCCTAATTTTTCAGAAGCAGTATATTTTCAGTTTTGCAACGGATGAACTTGAGGGACCAACTAATCAGTTTATTGACCAACCGATTATTGACTAATCTGATATAGTGTGTATATTATATCAGAATCTCATTAGTTATGACACATTCATCCAACAACAATGAACACAACTAAGTACTAAATGATAATTCCAAAATATTATCACACAGACAAACATGTGCTTGGCTTATTTCACGTTAATTGAGTGGGGCTTTTTTTTTTTACATAAACATTTAAATACGTAAAAAAAAGAAATTCTTCCAAAACGTTCAAACTAAGACTCTGGAGTGACAGTACACATCGAGACCACTTCAATACTGACGCGGTTTTTCTTACCCTTATAAGGCTTAAGCGCACCACCTTAGCCCATAGAATGTAACTACGTGACTTTTTACAGATTTAATGATTGTAGTTGGCCGACAGTGGACTTCTTTTGGTAAGTTTTGTCTCTAAGCTTTTTTCGAATATTATTTATTTATTATTAAGCCTGCAAGATTTGGGGAAAAATATGAATCACGATTTTTTTTACGGTAAAATTGATATCACTATTCTCTGCCACAATTTCTTCCCCACGAAGAGGGTTGAACTTACTGAGAAACTAGAAGGGAGAGCATTTCAGCGCTTGGGAGTGCTTTAAAACCTACTTTATACAGTCTTTTTCATGTTGAGTAAAGAAGCAGCATCCACACAAAAGCTTTTGTTGTCCTGTATGCTTTTCAGCTCATATGTTACCACTGTGCTTATGTGACTTATAAGCACTTCTATCTCTCTCAGTCACACACACACACACACACACACACACACACACACACACACACACACACACACACACACACACTTTAGTGATTAATTGATCATCAATTTAGTCCCTAATTTGGACCAAGTCAGGTGGTAAATGGGCCTCTTTTCCTTGATTGTTAGTGAAAATGGGCCCGAGTACATTGATAAATTTTGATTATTTATCAATTACGGGCCAAATGGAACTAAATCTATTCAACAGATTCCGACCCTGATTGGCATAATGGAGTTTGAAAATATCACTATTGATAATGATTCCCAACTAATAGTCTTTTTCCGCCTGTGCCTGCTTGTCGGAATGACAACACAAATTTAATTTTTCATAAAATCAGCCTGCGTGTGCGTAAGTGAGTGATCCTTCATTAATCAGTAACATTACCGGAGACCCTTCCCTCCGTGTTGCACTGCTCCTTGCTTAGCCAAGGAAGCCAACATCACTCTGTCATATTTTACATCAATTACCACTCATTCTTATAAGGTTCCATCAAGAAGCTTTTAAACAGGCACCATATGCAATAGCAGCTCCTGCCTTCCACTCTCATGCGTGATGCAGAGTGAGCAATGTCACCTGTTTAGACTCAAAGAAGGTGGCAAAGAGAGGGGGAAAGATGGAGGGAGGAAGGCTGGAATAATTTGAATAAAACTGAAGGACAGTCTAATAACAAAATGTCCATTCCTCCCCTTCCAGTCCTGATGTTAATTTCTTATTTCTCCCAGACTTGGAGCGCCGTGTGAATGAGGGGTGGGGTCGCGGCTGGTTTTAAATAGACCTGCCACCTCAGGCTTAATGGAAAAGGCAGCTCTCTGGAAAATAGAAAAAAAAAAGAATTAGAGCCAGCCGACACACACATTCGGCCGCCTCCTCTAGCACTGTATTTTTGAGCCACGGTGTAGTCTGTGCTGGGACCGGAATGACAAAGGCAAATTACTGTTGTCATTTTATTAAGGGCATCCGCCTCGCTAGGTCAGAAAAGGCACTGACTGGAATGTGCAAAAGCCATTGGAAATAGGCCTGGTTAAAAGAGCAGGCAGGTTTCCTCTCAACTCCAATATATGAAAGGGAGGAGGGAAGGAGCAAGGCAAAAGCAGAGAAGAAGGAGAGACAGAGGAGAAAGAGATATAACGGGAGGGACACAAGTTTATGAAGACACAAAAAGCAATGACAGTCTGTACGTTTAAACCTAACAGCTTGATAAGGGCCCACGTCAAGATAGGACTTTTGGCCTAGAGGAGGTGAGATGTAATATCGGTAGTATCAAATAGTATATTCACCCTAAAAGACATCGGAACAGTAGTTACTGCTTAATAAAGTACACCATTTGTATTATTGTCTTCCCTACACTGGACAGTCGGTGACATTATCCTTTATGGGAAACCCAGCCACCGTCATTAGCACGTCAGGGAGCCCGTTAGTAATCTGAACCTCAGCAAAACACAATCAATAGCACATTACGCTATCGCCACTGAGAGGAGGGAGTTAGAGGTCTACTGATCGACAAGAAATACTCTCACAGACGGCGCACATTACCACTCCTTATAATATATACAGTATTTTCCATTCCAGCATTGTAAAGTATCTAGACGTGTACAAATTTAGCTCAAAATGGATGCCAACTCTTTTAATAGGTAGCCTTAAACCAGATGATGAGAACAACAAAAAGCCTTTGTTTTGTCCGAGATTTTTCATGTATTAAAAAAAAAAAAGAAGCTTTTAGCGTTGCCCTCTAAAAGTCAAATAATCAAATCACCAGTTGGTGACCCCTCAGTCAACTGAGATTCTTTAAGATAATGATAATGCTATCTTCTGCCTGTGATTTGAAATGGTGAATTTCCAACTTAGAGCAACTTCCCACGGCTCTGACTTTTGTTTAATACGTATTGTCGGGGGGGAGATTTCATAGTCATTAGTGTTGTTGTGTATTGAGTTATCTTAGTAAAATGCTCTGAGTGAATTTAAGTTGGGCTTTTATTGTGAAAGGTAAAATGGAAGCTGTAGGATTGTGCTGCAGTTGTGGGAGCAGATAAGAGTGTGTTGGCCATTTTAGTTCGCGGTAGTTCCAATTACGGAGCCTCCATGTTTATATTTCATTGCCCTCAGCTACAGTGGTTAGCACGCTTTAGCTCGGACGGCTAACTTGTTTACTTGATCGTGTGAACGTCTTTGTCACCCTGACCCCATTCAAATACCTGGAAAAAACTGAAATGAAAAGTCTAATATTTGAATGAAACAGCCAAATCCAATACGACTGACAACATTTTGAGGTCTGGTACAGCCCTAGCATAATTAAAAGGTATTGTATTTCTATCCATTATTCTTTTGATTTTGACATCATGACATTGACAGAATGGTGTCCAAAAAAAACAAAGTCATGGAAAGATCAGACCAGTTTATTTCTGATGAGCTCATTAGTCCAAAATGACCATTTAACTATATACTCTATTGGTATATTGGCAGATCAAACATTGAACTCTCATGATTATGACTTAGACCTAGAGAACAGCTGATCATTCTGCCAGTAAACTATTCTAGCTATAGAAGTTTTACTCTATGCTACTTGCAGCAGCTTAGTTTAGTCTAGGATTTAAAATCAGGACAGAATTTGGTCTAACACTACATTTTAACCCACTACTGTTGGTGGATCATATTCATTAATTCCTTTACTTCCCATCTGTTGCTACACAAATATTAGTACAAGCTTTGATGCTAGTGTATTTTCCTTGAGTATGAGTGATGACCAGAGTAGGATCTACTGTAGATTTCAGTCGTACAAGAAAAGAATAACACTGCACTGCATTGATCCATTTTTGTTTCTCAAAAGTAACACGTTTTCTGTGCTTTCTGGAGATGTTTTGAATCCAACTGTCACTCACTGACACCACGGTGTGCACGCTCAGTGTAATAAATAAAAAAGACATTTTGGTGATGAGATGTGGTCTCATTGGTTTATTCGAATTATACAAATGTCTTAATAATCTAGCAATACTTGAACAAAGACCTAGCAGAGAGCTTGATTAAGGTAAAATATGAGTACCAACCACTTTGTTAACTCAGCTAAGATCATGGAAAAGAAATCGTTTCTGTGGCCATAGGAAAAGACGGATAAATTAGAAAATTAATACTAAATATATACCTTCGCATTTATTCACCAGATGCATCAATATTAAAAGCCTTTAGAATAAAATGATAGGGAAACAATTGATCAAGAGAGTCGGCTTAGAGGTAAAACAATTCAGATTGGATAGATCAGATAGGTACCTCCAAACCTTTAAGGAGAAAAAACCTACTTTAATGTTTTAGTGTGGAAAATAAAACAGCACCATATTTGACGCATTATAGAATATTAATATGTTATGCTTAGTCACAGTAAACTTGTAGGCCTTACATCCATGTGATAACCATGGGCCACACTAACAGTAGCAGTAAGCTAGATGATGCAGCTTCATGACTGTGCAGGTCTTGCCTACATCTTCACAAAGGTCCACCGTCAGCTCAGACTGGGTGGGGGAAGTAATGGTACATGGAGATAAAACAAAGCTAAACAGAGTTGTGTTTAAAAACAGCAGTGTAGCGTTAGTTTATCTAACAATGACCAGTTTGAGGCTGAATGTTTCTTTATAGCTATAGTTTTTCTCCCTGACTGCATTGGGCCTCATCAACAAGGCCCACTCTAACTACACATCACATTAGCACATCCTGGACCTCTGTTACTATAGTAACATTGATATTGTACAGATGTTATTTTGTTGGTCTCATTTTGCATACTTTACTGTGTAATAGAAATATTCTGTATTTAGGTTCTTGCTTGTAGCATTACTTTGTCTTACAACTTGCTTTGGTAAGTTAATAAATATGATTCTGATTGTATATTAGGAGTATTAAACAATGCTGTAGGAAGAGTCTCTTTAAAGAAGCTTGGCATTGTCTATTTTTCTAACTGACAATCTGGACCACGTCATGTATCTCATTTTGGTGTCAGAATCAGCTTTATTAGCCAGGAATAAGGACACATTCGAGGATTTTTTGCTTTGGATTATCCATTGCTTACAATGTCCTTACTCATACAAAACAACAGTATTTAACGTACTGTATTTAACGTTACCGTTACACATATTTAACTGAAAACAATATCAAAACAAAACAACGTTTAACGCTAGGCCCTTGGTTGCAAGTGACCTCAAACATTAGCATACGTGACAGTTTGAGAAAAGCAAAGTAGCAATAGCAGCCAAAGAAGCAACTCAAACACAACAAAAGAACTGCTTCCAGACTATAGGCCGCTCCACAGCACCGGTGTACAGTTAAAAAAAACTAACGGACAAACGTTCCTCCGTGTGCGGTGGGGTTTAATGCAGAGCCAGCTTCTGCGATCAGATAAGCTAGTTAGCTCGCTACCCTAGCTTAGCGCATAGCTTTATGTCTATCTATGCCACTTGATGTAGCTAGCTATTGCAGGCTACGTAGTTAGCTTGCTTGACATGCTAAATAGTCTTAAACTGGAGCGAAAAGCCAACCTTACCTCTTAACGATGCCAGTTTTAATCTTTATTTGCCGTATTCTTGGATCTGCCATGGCTGTAGATTGTGGCTAATGTACGCAGTTGTTGTAACGCGCGGTGGCTAACTGCTAACTGTAAACGGTGTGCAAGTAGGAAGTCCGTGAAAACCAGCTGCTCGCAGATAAATCGATCCCCAGGAGCTGATGATTATCGAGTGCGTGGATCACAGCAGATCCAGTATGAGAACGCACTTAGGGGAGTTCTGCCATTTGTTCAACAATTATATTTAAAACAGATATGATGAAAAAGATACTGATGAAAATAAGTCATATCTTATTCCAAAACAACCAAAGTTAGAACTCTATGGAGGACACAAATCATACAGTAGCCATGCAGGAGGATTGGAGTCTTATGACCATGAATGGTCAACTATTCTTGCACCTCTGCCTTTTTATTGCCTCATGCATTAACTACATACCTGTTACACCCAGTTTATGCATCACCATTTCCATCTATTTTTATATTACTTATTTTCATTTTGTGTAATGTTATATTTTAGTCCTTATTTGCTAAGTGTTTAAATTCTTATTGTGCGATTGTGTGATCTTCCTTTTTTTTTCCTATTCATGATTTATAAGCATTGTTAGAGGGCGCGGGAGCCTGAGACCTAAGATTTTGATTGCCAACAATGCTTCCCTGTAGGCCTAATTGTTGTGCACGTGATAAAAAAAAGACCTTGAACCTATTTTATTATTCACGGTGGCAAAATAAGACAAGACAAGATATGCCTTCTTTGATCCTCATAGGGGATATACTGTACAACTAGTAATAAATGTGAAGTAAGAGCAATTAAGGAGTTACGAGGTAAAGTGACATGTTGGTGTGTTACACAGCTAAGAGTTACACCAGATTTTACATGGTTTTTACATGGGAATCTGAGAGCATAGCCAACTTATTTTGTATTGTAGTGTTTGTTATGTACTTTTTATTTATGTAGCCTAATGTTGTTTATATGTGCATCGAGGCAGACTTTAAACCATCTCCCTTGATTGTAAAGCACTTTGGGTCAACTTATGTTGTTATAAATGTGCTATATAAATAAAGATGACTTGACTTCTAGAGACTGTTCTGACATTAGGAGCAAGGTGGAGGGATTTACTCAGCTTCATAACAATAAGTTTAATAAATAAGTGTAGTGATGTGGGAGGAGTGTATGGTCCCGCTGCAGTTCCTCCACACTGAGATAAGCCAGTTGAGATATTCAGGGTATGACGTCACTCAGGGGACATGACCAGCCACGGGAGGACGCCGTGAAAAAGATCCAGGACAGTGGGAGCTACATCTCTAATAGCTTACCTGGGATTGGTTGGGCCTTCCCTCAGAAGAGCTAAAGGTTGTCAAGGTCAATTCGTTTCTTGGGATCTCTGAAAAAGGGATCTATAAAAATGGTTACTAATAGACATGGTGGAAAATTCAAAAAGTTCTGTTGTCTGCACATGTAGGCTAGAACAGAAACACCTGATCCTGTGGCTGCCAGCAACAAGGCAGCTGTCCAAGGTGCATGAGGAGGTTGGGATGGTTAACAGGATAATGACATGTTGGGACGTCTCAACCAAATCATGTGTGCCCAATTAGATTGCACAATAAAAAACTAAAAGTTTTTTGGAATTTTGGCAGCATTATCACAATCATGCAACTTCCTGGAACTTTCCTTTCTTTTGTCATTGCTGTGAATATTGCACTTTTGATAATTACTAACTATCTGTGTATCTATCTATTTATCTACTGAGGTGTATGTGGAGTCTCCTACCTTTCTGCATGTGGGTCATTATCCGCAAACATGCACTTAATGGTTCAATTAAAAAAATAACCAGATGTGAAGTGGCAGCCGTCAAAGTGTTTTGTCTTTGTTGCCTTGCCACCTGGGAAAAAAACATAAGAGAACATAGATTGTATTTAGTTTGCAGTAATATGGCTTTACGGTAAACCTTCAGTGTCAGCAAACTCTATATACAGACAAATATTCAACGCTCTGTGTAAATTAAGGTTTTATAAGGTTTAGAATAAGCCAATTGCTTTATTTACACAGTATATCAATAAAGCTAAACAATTGACATGGCTTATAAAGCTGTGTTACAAAGACAGCACATTCAATATCATTTGAATCTGTGTGCATCTGATATTGATTTGTGTGATCTATGAAAAAAGAATCAATTTCATAGTATTCTTCAACTGATTGTGTCAAAGGAATATATATTTGATTACAATTCAGCCTGCCTATGCCATTAAAAGTTTATGTTACTCAAAGACATTTCTGCACATTATGGCATAGCAGTTGAATACTTACTTCATACAGGATGTTAAAAACACACTTCAGATGTCTTAATTGCTAAACTGATCATAACAACAAAACTCAAAACTGATGAAAGAGCCGGAAGACACCTTCTTCTTTACGATAGAGAGAGGAAATGTAACCTTTAAATAATTTCAATAGAATCTACCCTCCACTTGTGTTGAACACATCCTCACTGTTATTATAAGCCACGCAATTTGCGGTACTTTTGACATAGGTTGATTGTGAGGTTTCATCATTTTTCAAAACAAGTGTCAAAATGAAAAATATTTTAGCTTGTCACTGTCAGATTGAAGAACAAAAGAATGGTTTGAGTAAAAAAGAAAACAATCTGAAGTGATTCAAGTGGTGCAACAATGATAAAACAGGGCATAAAATGGTGAAAATAGGTGAAGTGACAGGCAAATATGACCACAACAACAGTTTGGTGTGAGAATAGTGGGTTGAGAAGACACACTCGTCCTCAATATACTGGTAGTGCTGTTTGTTGTAAAACAATTCCACTCTGATACAGAATCACTGTCTATTTAACCCATTTATTTTTACAAATTGAGCCACAAATTAAGTTAAAGTGAAAAAATATTGTATATACGCTAGTGTACATATTGTGATGATTCACAGTAAATAGGATAATCTATTTTTTTGCTGCCAAGTAAATTAAACATGTGAATACATTTTTTTATTGCGCCACCAGAACCTGTGATGTTTATTTAGACATGACAATTATTAAAGCCTGGCAAATAGAAATGGACTCATTAAATGTTGTTTAATACCGGAGAAGACCAATATAAACTCAGTTCAACAATAAATTAGATCTTTATTACACTCAATGTAGGGCTCGCAACGGTTTGTAAACAACTGCAAAGACAAGGTTTGCTGAAGTTAAACAGACATGAAAAAGTCAATTATTAGAATTTGTATCGAGGTAAATGGACATTAACCAACTTTATGGACATGCAGTTATCTATGAATATATATACATATATATAGATATAGATATATATGTATATATACATATATATATACACATGTATATGTATATATACATATATATACAATGTCTATATACATGTATATATGCCTATATGTGTTTATATATATCTATAACTGCATTTGCATAAAGTGGGTTAATGTCCTTTAATGACATTTACAGAGGGGGATTTTGGATGCCTCCATTTAAAATGATGCAAGAGTGATCTATATCACCATGAAACCCAGTTAAGTTACTTACATTAGAACATCATCTTTCGCATTACAAGTTTTCTGAAATGTTATGTTTGCATATGCAAATGAGGCATTTGATTTATTAAATATGTGCTAATATGCCTACATTTGCAGAACAGAAACATGAACATGGGATGAAGCCAGGTTTAAAAGGTTGTTTGTATTTACAGAGGTGATTTTGGATACCTCTTGTTATCATTTCATAAATCAGAAAATACTGTCAACAGCCATAAAAACAATCCATTTCCACTGTGTTGTTTTATGAATAAAACATTGGGTTGTGTATGGGTTGATATCGTCCATACTTGAGTTAACTGGATGAAGCTCGATGAATATTTGATTTGTTTGACATTTAGATGCTCAAGCCCTGTTGTACAAAAAGAATTCAACAAGCTTCGGAATATAGATAGGAATGAACTGGAAGGTTTGGTGTTTATCTCTGATGACTAAACTCATTTGGAGCAAACGGTCTTTGAAAATGTGTATTATCATTGAAATCTACAGATGCAAAGAGACACATTTGTGGAAAAGAAACCCCAAAATGTGGAGTTAGGAATTTTCCACTAATCTGAAACAAGACATGGTATGGCAGAAATATAGCCCAAAAACTTATAATTAATAAACTTCCACTTAATGCTTCATACGTTTTGCTCTACAACATTTTGAAAGGAAGTTACATTAGCTCCATCAACTGAAACATTAAAATCCTCCTCCACAGAGTCAACACCACCCACTAATATAATAAACTACTGTGTAACACAGACAGGGGACATTTCTATAATAACAATGAGTATTGATACATTTGGCTAACAATACATCTATCTTGGTAACGTTTTCAATGCAGTACTTTTACTCATAAGTGAGTATTTTAAATTCCCAGTAACATCCTTCTCTTGCTTATCACGTTGCAGATCAGAGGTTGAATTATAGAAACATGCAGGACCAGGATTCCCATCTAATGGAAAATAAATTATAATGTGTTGCTATTAATTTATATTAAACCAAGACTAAACTAGTTAGCATTAGAGGTAGAAACCAGTGTCATTCTCTCCGCAACCGGAACGATCCAATTATGTTATATTTGACATTTTAGAGATTAGAGATGAGATTTGCAATGCATTAATGCGCGATACTGCTTCAAAATATGAATCCAGAAGATATGAGCTTGTCTAATGGTTATGTATGTTTCTCTCCCACATGAATCTAACATGGCGCAGGATTCTCCAGGTCTGCATGCATGGGAGCAGCAGCAGGAGAAGAAGAGGAGAAATCCTATACCGGGCAAAGCTGGTGTGATTGCATGTGAGAGGTGGGAAAACCCCGGGCTCGTTCCCCCGCCGCTTCATGGACGTTGATTATTGGTATTTTCCGAGTTTTCCAAACTAATAAGTGGCACTATCAAGCATTTGGAAGCGCCGCGAGAGTACAGACGGGCTGCTAGATTTAATTGATATTGAGCGAGGCTCTGGTAGGCGCGGACGGGGCCGCTGCTGGGTAATTTGCAGTTTAATCAGCGTTTGTAATGAGAGCCGCTGATTAGCGCGGGGTGGAAATAAAAGAGAGTTACAAGGAACGTCTGTCAGAGTCCGGTGATAATTCACGACTAATTGTAATGATTAGAGCAAACTGGATGACTTTGGAGTTTTCTGACGCGTTGCCTCGACCCCGTATGTGTGCGTGCGTGCGCGCGCGCATGTGTGTGTTTGTGTGTAAGACAGTTACATTCCAAAAAAAAAAAATCTGTTATCTATTTTCTCCATTAGAAAAAAGCTTAAAGCACCTACGGGGTTGTGTGCGTAATATTGACTGCCCTATGTGTGTGTTTGTGTGTGTGTGTGTGTGTGTGTGTGTGTGTGAGTCCGTGCGTGTGTGTGTGCGTGTGTCAATGAGTAAACACGGCTGACAGAAAAATGTGCGTGCGTGAGAGAGAGAGAGAGCGAGAGCGAGAGAGAGAGAGAGAGAGAGA
>NC_048422.1:21833790-21854896 GCF_013103735.1 Etheostoma cragini | reverse complement strand
AGATGATGGACTCTGCAGTACTGAGGGCGAGATGTATTCCTCGAGACGTGCCTCGGCCACTGCTGGAATAGCAAATGAGAAATTAGTGAGAAATGTGTGTATGAACGCCGTCGGTCAATTAGCGAGAGGCGAGAGGAAGAGGAGGCGAGAAAATCAGCTGGTGCTCTCACAGCGCAGATCTGCTGCAGAGCGCCCGGAGAGCCCGACACGCGCACAAACAAACCTCTCTCTCTCTGTGATTTCCTAAAAGTGGAAACAACATCTCTGTCATGGGATGACAACAAAAGAGACGTCTTTTATTATTGATTGGCTGTTTATCATGGTTATATTTCCTGAACTCACATTAGCGGCGTTATTAATAGACCTTAAAGGGCCAGTTCACCCGAATAAAACCCGATTTTCTCAGTTCTGCAGATTATTTGTCCAGAGATTTTGGAGATATCCATCTCTGAGATGTGTGCCTCTAGAGGTGGATGGGATGTTTTTAGTGGTGCTCACAGCATTATAAATAAAATGTTATATTTATTATTTTTGCATTAGGCTACTTTAGTCTATAAACCTCAACGAGTTATCATAGGAAGCCTAGTTCTTCATTACAAAGTACCTCTTATAATAAGAGTGTGGATTATATATTGTACATGGTTTCTTCTAAAGCTTGTAAAATGATGAAAAGTAACTATGAGTACTTTACTTAATTACATGTTAAAGTATTTGTATTTGTAGCCTATTATAGAGAACTATTACAATGGAAATTGTACTTTTTACTCCACTACCTTTATTTCATAACCACTTATTAGTACAAAATATAAACCAACTCATACATTCAGATGTATTAGAATCATCACTAATAATAAAACAAAATAAATCTGTTGAAGATAATTAAAAACAACACAAAAAAGGATGTCTTTCCTCATACCCCATCTATGTTCCTATTACTCTTAAAAATCACCAGAACTTCATTTGAAATCCTTGTGGAGATCTCCAAGTTTCCAAAAATACCAAATATGGTTGGGATTTTGGAAATGTGTGAAGCAGACATTTAGAACACAAAACATGTAGAATATAATAGCCATAAAAACTTAGTATGAACACCATCTGGCTTCAATTGAGAGCGGGAACAAGCTGTGCCACTGTGAGACTTGTGATATTAGATGATTTGAAGCAAGTCAAACTCTTTTTTAAAAGAGGTATCGTTGTGTGTGGGTGTGTGTGCGTGCATGCATGCGGGCTACCTTTATTAGCTTGTTAGGTGGTTTTTGCCCTTTAGGTTGTTAAACAGATTTAATTAATCATTTATAAAACTACTATGTATTTTGGGCATTTGAATTGCCTCTGGAGTCCGTCAGTGAGCATGTTGTTATTATAGCAACTTTTTTGCTTTTAGGCAAGCGGAGAAAACCAGTTGAAAAATCTGATGTGGGGCTTTCACACAGTATATCATTTATGTCTGCATAACTTTTTGAAACTGAATTTTTAATATTTTACAAGGTTTTATACATATTTACAGGCATAAATAAACCTCTAAGAAAATAGCCATAACAACTAGTTGAGATAAATTAATTTATTAGATTTATTATTTAAAAAATCACATAAATGTTTCTGCAGTATTTGTATTTAAATAGTGACAAAAAATATTTTTTTTATCATTTTTAGGATATTACCACTAGAGAAGTGTACATTTTTTCAGGCGCCTATGTACTTTTGTTTTGGGTTTTGGGTTCCTGGGTTAGGGTTGGTTTAGGGATTAGGGGTTAGGGGTTAGGGTTGGCAAAATGAGGACTAGTCAGACTTATAGCTGAATTTGTGCTGAAAATTAACATAGTATGTGGGGAAAAGACCAAGACAAAGACAATAGGTCAGAAAAATTGGACACTTAAAGAAAGCTACAGTGTGAGGACAGTGAGGACAGTGAGACCTGTGAATATAAAACTCTAGTTAGTGAAATGTATCAGTTCCACATTTCTTTGGCAGGAGGCCCCCTTTAGTGCCCTCCCTCTTCTCAGGGACCCCGTTGGCTCCCAAATCCTTTGTAGGTTCCACAAAACCCTTATTAAAATGCATAAGAACTCCCTGGGCACCGCCGCGGCAGCACGGATGACCTGCTTGGTATCAGGTGTGATGTGCCACTAAAGTGACCTTCTCCATCTGATCCTCTGGTCTGCTACACAGGGAGACGGAGCCGGACGGGCTGGCAGGAGCCCGCGATCGATTCTCCAGCGAGAGGTTATCTATACGTGGTATTTTAATGTCACGGAGTCAGGCCAAATTGATAGTGATAAATATTTGCCGGAAGATTAGGTGAGGGGAGTGTGTCCAGGGCGCTCCATCTCAGAACTGTAACCCCGGCAGAGCTGGTCCTCTCTGTGTCGGATTAGCCCCATCCATCCAGTGTCAATGGCTGTCTTGTTGAGAAAATCAGTGAGTAAACACGGCTGACAGAGAGAGAGAGCAGTGTGTGTGTGTGTGTGTGTGTGTGTGTGTGTGTGTGTGTGTGTGTGTGTGTGTGTGTGTGTGTGTGTGTGTGTGTGTGTGTGTTAGGTGGTAGATAGGCTCCTGATTACTCATACAAATAGACTCCAAACTCCGCCTGGTCCCCCCAGAAATGTGTTTTCCCTCTGTTCACCTCCTCTACTCTCCTTTTTCTCTCCTCTCCAATATTTACTCCCCCCTGCTGTCTCTGAGGATCCCACCCCACCCTGTCCTGCTGTTCCCACTTTGTCCTCCATCAATCACTGCGGCATTGTGTCCTGGATGTTATATAGAGTGACTTAATATCCCCTCCTTTATCTCTATTCCCTCCCAAAACCATTCGGCATGAGGGTCCAACACTGCAGCCCTGAGGAAATAGAATGAGTTTGGAAAATATGAAGCTAGGAGACAGTTAGCTTAGCTTAGCAAAAAGACTGGAAACGGGGGATCAGCCAGCCTTGTTCTATCCAAACGTGTTTTTCAGTGAGTTTTAGACGTGCTGGTAAGCAAATCTCGTGATCTTCAGACAGGCTAGGTGCGTCCTCTGCTTCAAGTCTTTATGCTAAGCTAATAAAACCATCTCCTGGGGCTGAGACGCGAGCCTGATAGAGCCGGTGCAGACAGCTGCATGGATTAAAATGAGCGTATCGGGCGCGTGAGACGTAAGAGTGAAAAAAGACACCTGGTAAGTGTACTATACTTTAAAAACAGACTTTCCTCTCCGAAAAAATGACCACATAAACCGTTTGTTCAAGAAGCGATGACGACTGATAGTCACGTTTAAAGTGTTGCAGTCCTCTAGTGGCCATCCTAGTTATGACGGGAGCAAAGCCGGAAGTAAGGTGGCAAAGTATAAGAACGCCAAATAATGCATAAGGATAGAGTGTTGGATGGTTCAAACTAACACTGGACTTTCACCCAGGACACCAGAGTTTAAGTCTTGTTTCAAAAAAAAGAAATGTAAAAACTGTGAAATTGTTTCTTCACTTTACGGAACAAACCTAAATTACATCACGTACTGCGTAACATAAACAACCTGATGTGGATAAACGTGACGTAACAAATCGTCATGATTCTAACCCAAAGCACAATCTTTTTATTAACTTAACTAAGTAGTTTTAAACCTAACCAAACTGCAACGGTTTCACAACGTTAACATGTTGTTGGGGGGGGCAGTCGCCCAGTCAGTAGGGAGTTGGGTCGGGAACCGGGGGGTTGCTGGTTCAAGTCCAAAGTACCACTAGGACCAAAAGTATGGTGGCGGAGAGGTGCCAGTTCATCGAACCAAAGCAAGGCACTGAACCCCCAACTGCTCGGGGAGCATTTCCATGGGCAACCCCCCCCCCCCACACCCCCACACTCTGACATCTCTCCATTTAGTACATGTATAGGTACTGAGCATGTTTGTTTCAGGCCTGTGTGTAATAACAACAGTGTAAATTGTAATTTACCCTCGCAGGATTAATAAAGTATACATTATTATTATTATTAAAACCGTTATGTTCTCTGGTTTAGAAATGTTGACGGAAACCGCTCAAGCGTGTTGTATTTCTTTAGCCTATTTACGAAATGCTCATATGGGTCATAAAGGGTAGGAATAAATGTATATATATATGGTCTTATGGTTTGGAGGACTCTATCAAACATGGCAACAGGAAATTTAGGGTCTAAAGATGACCAAGTAATCAGAGAGATAATGAAAAAAAAAAAAAAAACTAAAGTTAGTAAAGTCAATAAACTCATTTGGTCACTTTTTAGAAAACACAAAAAGAAAATCATCCAATTAACACTGTGATTGTTAACTAATTAACTTTGCTGGAGGTGATCTTAAAAAAAGAAAACGTCCATGCCTCCTACTAAATGAGTACAACTTCATATTTTTGCAGCAGCAATGAATTCACTGGAATAGTATTTAAGCTTTTTTTGCCCTCTGTGTAAAATGAAGACATCACATCTCCAACGCCGTCCTCGTATTTTATGAAGGGTCCCTGACAAATAGGGCCTCCCCTCTACGCTTGGTTGCCCACCTTCATTCCGCACTTGGCTTGTTTACATAGCACCAGGACCATTTCCACGGATTAAACAAATCACTGCCCGAGGGGGACATCCATAATCCGCTAACGGGTCACCAGCAAGACAGTTATAAATGCCTTTGTCTAGCATTAGGGGGTAGAATAGATGTCCGTGTCCAAAGATGACCTTCCCTGAATGCAGCATCCACCGCTCCCTGCAGTTTATTATACAATATGCTAGGAACCAAGAAAGAAAGAAGAAGAAAGAAAGCCTTTGTCACAAAAATGTTTTCCTATATTGTTATTAAAGGGCTTATTCTAACACTGAAGAAGGAGGAGAGGGGCTCGGTGATGAGAGCCCATCACCTTTTATCAGCTTCTATCACTCTCTGAAAGACTTTGTGACACCTGCAGTAATAGCGGGAGACATTTTTCCCATAAATACAAAGGCCAGCGAAGAAGATGGGTAAAATATTGTGCTGATCTCGGACCAATTGACTTCATCATTCCACATTACAGCCTTATGAATTGTTCAAATGGGATAACAAGCACTCAATTCACTTTATTATGTAAGTTAAATTAGACTTTTGCACAAAAAAAATAGTTGCAGCGGCATTCAGTAGCTCCTTGAATAGAGTGTAATTTGTGTGAGAATTTGTTGTATCTGTCACAAATATCCACAATTAGCGGCAGTAATTATTTGATAGTTTCTGCAATTATGACTTAAACGGTTAAATTTGGAACTGTGTGGAACCCTAATTGGCCTAAATGCGATATTTTGCATATTTGCATAATGAGGAAATTGGTAGAAAATTGTGTTCATTCATTTGTGAAAAATCCTATGAATTTTATGAATTTGAAAGGTCTGTTCCTGCAGTCTGTGACTTTGCTGGCATCTCCCCGAGGAGCCCGTTGGAAAGTGGGCCACAGGCAGAGGGCCAAATGGAGGAGATTAGGAAGAGAAAAGGAGAAGAAAGGAAAAGGTTTTTCTTACAGAACTTTGGTGTGTCATCTGAGTGAGAACTACTTGATTCTTTATGGTAACAAACAACGCTGTTAGATGCCATTTAAGGTCCAATTTACTGACCGAGGGGGTAATGAGAAATGTTGCTTGCTGTTGTTGTTCTGTGTCACAAGTAGCACTAATAACAGTATTTTCAGACTAAATAAAAAACATAATTTCATTCCACACCTGTAATTGGCTTAATACAAGCTAGTAAAGATCAGGACACATTTTCTAAAAAGTGTACACTAAGTGCCTATATTGGTTGCTTCAAGTGAACTTCTGTGTACTTTCCCTGAATAATCACAGCAGTTTGATTTGGACATTTTCTTTCTCGTTTCCAACTTCATGTTTCGAGGACGAGGCTGGTGATTTTATCCATTTATCTCGTCAACAAATCCAATGAAAAGATCAGAAGCAACAAAGAATTCAATCTACTGAAAAGTATTGTCTATGAAGACTCAAAATATCTTCTTCCTTTGAGAGCTCCAACACATCAATGAGCCGTACTACGGCACTTTACACGTTCCTTTATTACTACGAACACACACACTGAAGTTCATTTGGACCCAATCGCACACACACTGTCCTGCTGCCCCAAATACTCACAAGAGCACCAAATGTGGATTAATCTGCAGCTGAAAATAGAGCCCAACAAATGCACCATATGATCCTAATAGGCCTACTTGTACTTATATATGACTCCTGAGATGCAGGTTGCATTGTCTTAGAGCAGAGATAGTTTACTGTCCAACATATTTACACTCCTAGTATTAATATTGGTATATTTGTAGTTTGAGCAGGAAGGAAGAAAGTAATCTACGGGCCCCCCTGACTCCTTGGGCCCCTGGGCCTCTCAGTAACTAACATGCTTGCAGGTGAACTTAAGACTGCCTGAAACCTTCCACTATCTTGGTATTAAAAAGATTGAGTTGTAGCTTTAAACTGAGTGAAATATTAAATAACATCGATGTAAGATGTTTTATGAGGACGTTTGAAGTGTTTGTTGATGCCAAAATATTAGTATTTGCCAAAATTGAAACTTCTTATATGGATGCACATAACAGCTGTGTTTCACTAACATATGGTCATTCATTGTGTTTACACACCAGTGGAATTTTCGGTATTGATAATTATATTAATAAACTTACATCTTCTTACAAACCATATTGTCTTATATGCTGCCCTATAAATGCTAAATAGTGGGAGTTCAAGTAAAGTGTTACCATCTCATCTCTGAGAAATGGACAATATGTTGATACATCACTGATTCCTCTGTTGATATAAAAAAAGAGCCCCTCCAAACTCAGATTGCATTATTGTCATTTTTAAATGAGAATCTGGTTGTTTATGTTTTGTGTTTTGCGGATCATCCACATTAATTAGAAATTTGACACATCCAATTACAGCAGTAGGCCCATAATGATGCAGCGGGGTTGCCACCAGGGGAGCAGCCTCAAAACAAACAGCACTAGTTTAATGTAAAGGTTGAGGGGGGGGGGGTCACAGAGCCCTGAAGAGTACTCACGCGAGCACACATGCACGCGGGTCTATTTTCCCATATAGTCGCTCTTCCCTACCATTCCCCAGAACCTCATAAAGCTCATAGACAATAATGATCCTGCCATAGACTGTAATGATCTCGCCATTTCATGGGGTATTACACTATAATGATGATAGTTCTAGACATTTGCATCCCATCCGGCCTTTAGCTGCTGAGCTGCACCTCCATCTTTACCTGGCACGGGTAATTTATAGAGCAAAGGCGCGAATAAGCCGCTCTGGAATAATACAAGCCACACTTAGAGTCAACCGCAGAGATTTATTACAGGAGTGTAAACCCAAAAGGCAAATAGAATCGGCTTGCTTGTGCTTTGTGTGTGTTTGTGGTCGGTGTTCAAGAATGAAGACATCCATGACAACCCGCCAATGACAGCACATAAAGGATGATAGGGAGGCACGGTGTGACACCTGGGAGGAGAAGGGAGGTGGTGAGGTGGAGATGTGGGTGTGGTTGAATCATAAAAATATTTGTGTGAACACAAAAAAAAAACGAGAGAGAGAAAGGGGAAAAAAAACTCCACAAATATGTTCTTTGCCCGAGGAATCTTTCACCACTGTTCTTTACAAACAGAGAGACACGTGCAACACAAAGACGACACACACTCAAACACACACAATCACTGCAAGGAGGGGGGGGGGGAAACAACAACCGTGTGCGTATTTTACTCTGAGAGTTAATGGGAATAAAATACCTTGGTGGATGAGTGCAGATGTGTTTGATACAAATAGTCATTTTCCTATTTGCTGCCTCATTGAGCATGATGAATGATGGGAGTCAGGGAGGCGGCGTGATGAATGGCAGCACCTTGGCTCCATTGCATGCCCTATTGATTCTCCTTCTTTATTACTTCTACAACCCAGCTGGCTGCTCCTGCCCTCCCTACACACTCTCCTCTCCACTGTGGTGGGGGGGGGATGAGGAGGAGGTGGAGGGGGTCTTCTTTCTACTGTAAAGCCTCACCTCTTACAGGAAGAATGTGTGTGCGTGTCTGTGTGTGTGTGTGTGTGTGTGTGTGTGTGTGTGTGTGTGTGTGTGTCTGTGTCTGTGTCTGTGTGTGTGTGTGTGTAAATATGCAAGTGAACAAGCATAATGTGTATGCGTGCTCAGGGGCGGCTGGGAGTTCAAGGATGGGGGGGAAAAATGAGTTTTCTGATTAGCAGATTAGAGGCCAACAGTCTCTAATAGGGACTAGTCTGGGAGCAGCTTAGTTAGGAGGAGCTCTCAGATCACAACAAGGCGGGAGAAAGTGGAAGCACCACAAGAAAGATATCAGACTTCAAAAGTGGGAATCGGTGGAAAGACAAGGGCATGTGGACAAACACTTTACAGAACTTGTGCTAGGCATGCGATGACGCCGATCATCCAGAGAAGTCATTTTCAAGCGTTTGCACGTAAACAATAGGATTGCATAAGTTAGGGGAAATTGAAATAAATGTATTTTAAATTAGATTTAACGTAGACAAAGCATGGCTAAGCCATCCAGAGTCCTAAGAAATGTCTTAGTAAACTGATTTGAATGATGATTTAATTGATATTATGTTACTATAAAATGGGATGTACAGGAAAAAAAAAATTTATTGCGTAATTATGATGACACACAACTTTAACTTTTCCACAAAAGTAAGTAGTTATAAAGTAATTGTGGCTTGATGTCTTTCACACCAATGATCACTACCTGTGACTAACTTTAAGGAGTTGTCCTTTTGTTTGAATACAAGCTTTTCTTGTGAATAAATCTTGTGAAAAGTCTAAAAGCGACTATGAATGGTTCCTACTAACAAGTGTTGTCTGTGTGTATCATTGTCCAAAACTATTAAAAAACACATTAGTGAGCCACACTGTTGCATTTGGTGTGTGTTCCTTTATCACCATGAACACGCGCGGTGTAGTTTATTGTTGACTCAATCCAACACACATTGTCCTGCTTCCACAAATACTCACTACAGCACCAAATGTGGATCAATCCGGCGCTGGAAATGGTCCCCAACAAATTCACTATTTCTTTCAGTTTTTGGAACTTTTGATTAAAACTACAGTGCCCAGCTGATTTGGGAAATTACTGAGCCCTTTTAGAGCCACTTCACCTCTGCATGGCAGGTTAGAGCAGGCGTTGTGTCATACACAAAGCCATTTGAGTGACAGCCATGTGTTTAGAAGATCTTAAAACACATCATGCCAGGGACTGTGACCTCAGTCCCACAGGCTCTGTCAAAACAAAGGCCTGTTCACCCATCCGTCCTCTCATCTGAGTCCACATCTGAGAGACGGATGCCTCGGCCTGGACAACGGTCCCGTGGGGAGTTTTTGGTTGTATGAGTGTGTTGTCACTGGTCTGGCAGCATGACAGGGGCTCATTCCTGGTCTGGTTCTAGCTTAGTGGGGTAGGATAACACAAAAAAGGATTACATAAAGGTCATGACAAAAAAGATGTGCAGGTTGGAGACATAGTTGTTCAGGTCCAGCCCATTTTTCAGAATCTTAACTTTACCGCTGAAGGTACTGTATGTATGAAAATGGGACGTCAGGTTTGGGTTAGTCTACATCCAGGACGTTCCACTTCTGGGAGGATGTCCGTCAGATGTCCTTCTTTTTGGCCAGATGTCCATTACCTTCCACTTTCTTTGTCTTGGCATTCTAAACTCCGGTGGATTTCTAAGGACTATGGTTAACTGCTCCTCAGATCTCTGCAGAGTAAATCCAGACAGCTAGCTAGACTACCTGTCCAATCTGAGATTTCTGTTGCACGGCTAAAACCACTTTTGAACAGCCACACGTTCCACCAAAACAAGTTCCTTCCCGAGTCTGTTACGCAGACGATTGTGATTGGTTTTAAGAGATGCCAATAAACCACAGCATGTTTTTCTCCCATCCCAAAATGCAGTGTGGACTTGCCGGATCCTCCTCCGCAGCGCTGTGGAGGAAGGTCTGGCAGTCCGAGTCTAGGTTTGGGTCAACTTTCCTTTACACCGGCTGCAGAGTAGTGTCAATGTTGTCAACAATAAGTGATCATGGAAAATTATTTTATAAGATAAAATGTATTACACTTTTTTGCCAGGGAATAAAGAACACAAAGAACTGAAATAAAATAATGACTGTTTAAATGCAAAGCCTTGGTCAACAACCAGCATGCATGTATAGAATCCTGATTAGTAAAACCTAAAATATCTTGTTCAGAAGCTGATTTAGCCGTTTGACCTGTTGCACTACAGTTAATAAGAATCACCATGTATTCAGTAATGTTACGTCTCTGTCATTAATGTTATCTGATGTTACCGGTTCTTGGAAAAGAAACTGATTTATGAGCAAAATTGACCGACAATCCACTAAGAACAAAAAATCAGGGTTAAATTACAATAACATGCAGGCTGACATTTACTAAAAGGTAAACTAATTATCAAGTGCTGTGGTTGTAACTTACATCTTTTGTGTTGCTATCGAAGTTCCAGGATAAATGTTGACTATCAACCATCTTCAACTGTTCGCTAATTAAAAATCGGCAGTGACTGCAGCTGCAAGATGACGGGCTGATCTGCAGTGGAGAGAACAGGTAGCTGTGGTCATGCTAATGCTAAAGCTAGGTGAGCAGCAACAACAGAGAGAGAGTGATTCTCTTCAGAGTTTGGAGTCAGTCTGTTGAATTAGAGGGACATGGACACCACGGACACACTGTATGTGTGTGTGTGTGTGTGTGTGTGTGTATTTGTGTGTGTCTGTGTGTGCATTTTTTGTGCTTGCGTGTGTGTGCGTGCATGCATGAGAACAAGGTAGTCATGCATTTTCAACTAACCTTGCGATGGACAAGAACAGCATCTGTAACCGTGGTAATTGCACACAACAAAGATGGTGACAGCTGCAGCTGCAAAATACTTAGAAGAAATAAAAATTAAAAATGCATGACAAAAATGAACCTAAAATGTCTTAAGTTTTTGTTCAAATAAAAGTGGACTAAAACTAAAACTAACTTGCAATGAGGTAACATGAACACTGCTACAGAGTCATATTACCACAGTATTCAGCAGAAAGAATATTTCTGTATGCATCATGAACACTGCGTTCAACTCGGGTCAGTTAATCCAAATCCAGTCCCTGATTTGAAAAACAATACTCATTGAAAATAATGGGCAATCTCTGCAACTGATGAATTAAATTTCGATTCATTTCCTAAATGGGCTAGGTAGAGATAGAAATGATCCCAACCAATAATATGCATACACATATCACCCTCCGAGGCGCACAGACACCCACTTACACACTCACACATGGTTGCTCTCTCTCAAACCCACACACACACACACAAGCAGATACACACAACCATCTTCGTCTCAGCATGGCCTGCGAGAAGCTTCCCAGACTAAATTACAAATGTTTCAGTGGATTGGAGTTGCAGGACATAATGAAGCAGTGCGGCACGCTGAGAGGTAATTACCCAGCAGCACTCCTGCCGTTCTGCAGCCCTGCGAGGTGAGAGAGAAGATGAATAGCCAAAGTACAAAACCACTGACCCCTCAAAAGTTTCATTTACCATCTCCCCCTTCTATCTCCCTCCCCCTGGTTTTGGGGAGCTTGGAAGAGGTAATCATCTAGGGACAGTTTTGGTGGGTTGATGAATGGTGTGTGTGGCTTTGGTGCTCGTATACACACGTACGCACACCTATTTATCTGCTCCGGCCTAAACCCAGCCAAGCAGGGCTGGAGATGCGGAGCATGCTGAGCCTTATTGAGTCACCAGGGCTAGTTGAGCGGAGAGACAGGCCAAGAGAGGAGGAGGGGGTGTCGGAGGGATGGAGCGATGGAAATAGGACAGACCGCCTGGCTGGGAGACGTGGAGCCGATCAATTTTCCCCTCCCGCATATCAGTCATGTCCTCTCACTCTGTCCGTTTCTGCTGATGACACACTTTCTCTGCCCATCGGCCCATTTCCAGGCCAAGAGCGAAAAAGAAAGTCTAGGTGTGTGTATTTGTGTTGAGCGGGCATGTTTGTGTGTGTCAGTCAAGAGGCAGAGAGAGAAAGAAAGAGCACACACCTGGGGGTTGTCCGAGGGGAGAGGCGTTGAAGATGGCGGGGGCTGGCTTCTGTCAAAGTTTCCTCTCCCAGGAGTGGGAGCGAAGGACTGAGGAGTAAGGAGGGGAAAGCAGAGCGGAGGCCCCTCAGGTGAGCCCGACTCAGCCTCCTCTCCCAGGCGTGCCAGCGAAGGTGGCAGGATCCAAAGACTTGTCAATGCATAATGCATTAGAGGCCTCCTTCTACTGACAGCCCCCTCTGCCGCCTTCCACTCCAGCAGCCTGCACGCTAATCAAAAACGACACATTCGAATGTCCAGACATACACACATGCACACCCAAACAGACACACACACACACGGGCAGAAATTTACTAATCAAAAAGTGTATTTCCTAGAGGCTGACTCCCAAGAGAAATCCAGCTGGAAGAAATTGGAATAATTTATTAGCTTACAAGTTTTCGTTGACAGTTAGCCCGAGGCTATTTATCTCAGTAATAGAGAACGTCTCCAATGTGGCAAAATTGACCAAATCAAACAGCTTTGATCAGAAAATGAATCTGGCAAGGCTGTCTGTCTCTGGGTGTCCCACGAGGGGAGCGGGAAACAAACAAAACTGAGAGACGGAGAATAAGACTGAAAGAGAAAGAGAGAGAGATTATTTAACAAGTGACCACGGGGAGAGAAAGCCGGAGTGAAGGATAGGCTCACATTGCAAGTGAAATCTCTCACTATAAATTATTATTAATTCAACAAAAGGGGGCCTGCAATATTCAAAATGGAGGACATTGCCGGATAAACAACGTGACAACGGTAGAACGTCAAAGCAATTTGTAGAATTTACGGTCTCTCTTCATTGAGTTTGAGATGGCAAAAAGTGTCCTGCTTTTTTATATATTACAGAAACGAAACAGCTAATTCACTTTGTCAGTGACAACAACGGTGAAAAGGAAAAGACAAAGACGGACAAAGAAAGTCAACAGTGTAGGCTACATACCCCTGCTGCAGCTGCTGCTACACAGCACAAAACTCCCTCTTGCTTTTAGCTGTTTTAACTCAACAAACTGTGCACTTGTGTCCACTGTAACACAAATCTAAACTCCTGAAGGGATTTCTCGACACCTCTAAGCCACATCTATTTCCATTCCTAGGCGGTATATCTCTCTTCATCACTCTGTCTCAGTGACAAAGACACTGAGGCGAGCTGTAAAACATGCTTTTGACATGATCCCCAGGCATGCTTCTCACAGTGAGGGACACATTCATTTGTGGAGGAGACTGACAGACAGTTCAAAGGGTCGTCAGGCTGACACCGAAAGGGGACAGTAAACACACCACAACCGTCTCAATTAGCAGCCAGGGCCTTTGATTCACAGCCGTCACACAGCGATCCCGGAGATAGGTCTCATTATGTTAAATGCATGTCAATCACACACGCCTCAGGGCAACAACATGGTGGAGGCGGCAGTGGGGATGATGGTGGTGATGGTGGTGGTGGAGGAGAGGGAGTTGGTTGGTTTTAGGAAGGCTGCTGTGTGAGTTCCAAAAATAAAGCTGAATTACCGCGTTTGGAAAGATGAAATAAGTTTCACTCAAGCAGGATGGGGAAACTCAACTCGGAGTGTGTGCTGAACGGACGGAGAAGTTTACAGAACAACAAAGTCTTTCTAAAAGTGGAGAGCCACACGGTAAAGAAACAATGATTGGATCACAGTGGGAAATTTCTCCATAGACTGGCATTAGCATTGACCCCCCCCATCCTCCCCCTCCCCCCACACCCTCCACCTGTTCTGCTCCGCACCTCCTCTCTCTCCTCGTCCTCTCCAATCTATCCGCCTAATGAATTTTTACCTGGCACAGACTGTTTTAAACTCCATTTGGACTTGTGCCTACAATTACCTCCTCAGAGTCTCCAAAGTAACTGCGCACAGCCTAATTAGTATGCATTATCAATTAACAAACTTAATAGCTGGCAGATTGATTGGATCCTCTGTAGAAGGGTTGGGGGGGGAGGGGGGGGCAGAGCTGAAGCAAAACACAAAATGAAAAATCATCTCCCTCTGCACATCTCATTTCTCATGCACAGATACTCTAGTATGTGTGCGTGTGTTTTTAAAATTGAACATGTATTATATGAAATATGGGACATATAATGTGTGTATGTTGTTTTTTGTGATATGTTAACGTCGGAAAAAGCAATAAAACATGGAAAAAATAATATTATGCTGATAGAAAATCTACGCCTCTATTATATAGTACTGTATCAATGACAAAAAAAATACTGCGACAGAAGGAGTATTCAGATCTTATCCTTTTACCTAGGTAAAAGTATTAATACAATAATATTTTAACATTTCAAGCTCATGCACCAAGCAGTAACATTTGCTAAATGTACTTGAAGGATTAAAAGTAAATGTACTTGATATATAATGCAATGGCCCGTTTCCGTTTTATATTGTTATATGTTTTCTTATTGGATTAATATTTCTGATGCGAGAAATGTTTGAGTGTTTTGAGTAGTAAAGTAAAATGTAAATGGACTATAATTGTATAGTGCTTTTCTAGTACTACTACTCAAAGCGCTTTAACCGTTCACACACATTCATTCACACACTGTGGCCCATGCTGCCGTACAAGGTGTCACCTCCTCATCAGATAAACATTCACACACACATTTACACTCGCTTAGGCTGAATCCCATTTCTCCATCTTACCCCTTACCCGTTACCCCTTACCCCTATCCCTTGAAACCAAGTGGTAACGGCTAGGGGTGAAAACATTACATCACCATACATTACATCATCACACAGTTTTGATCACAAACATCCAAGATGCCGTCTGCAAGTGGGTCTATGTGTTGATTGCGTAGGTTTTGACAACAGTGTCATATGTATTTGTATATTTAATAGTTCTTTCGTGTTCACTTGTGTGGTGCGGAGGCAGATGTTCTTATCTGTGTAGCACTTAGGTCTGTTTGCAATACACATGTGTATACACACTGCATGGTGTGCTGTATATCTGTTCCAGTTATCACCGTTTTGAAATGCAGCTTTTATATAAACATACAGAGTAGAGGAGGAAGTATCTATTTAAAGTAAAAAATGCTGCAATATAAAAGTACTCCATTACAAGAACAAAATAGCATAGACAAGTCGTGCAAGTACAAAGCAAAATGTACTTATAAAGCATCAAAAGTACTCATTATGCAAAAAATAGCCCCTTTACTGTTGTTGGTTGAGTTGGAGCTGAGTGTAACTATTTGTTAAATTATTGGGTAGTTTAAGCTAGAAAAATGCAACATATTTTATAAACGCATAGGTGTTATTTAAAATCTTAATCTGTAAAGTAACTGGTAAATTGGGGCGTATATGTAGCACGGTTTCCTGCTGAATTGCAGAGGAGATGAGGTATAAAGTAGATTAAAATTAGGTATTGTTTTTGAATGAATGTACTTTGTTACGTAGGCAGATCTTTGTTCATATCTATTCTTAGTTTTGTCACATCATGTCCGTTCACACCGTCAACACAAGGTCCTGCTCTGTAAATGAGAGAAGGGACAGTTAAAAGCACTTCCTGTAATTCACAATTAGGAGCTTTTTGAAGAAGAAAGGCGGCTGATGGAATAAAAAAAGAAGAGAAAAAAAAAGAGTGTGCTTCCCGGGAGCCGTTAAGTGGCAGCCATGGGAGGCATGTTAGGCAAAAGAAACCAATTTGTCAGGGAGATGAAAATGATAGTTATGGCAAGCATTCATTTTCTGGACATTGACGCCGCCATTAAATTTTGCTGTCTGACATAAAAGTGGCTGAATGGAGAGGAATGCCTGCATTTTTCACTCTGCTTTTAATTAACGCCACCTGTTTGCCACCAAAACCTTCTAGGATCATTTCAGAAAACAGATTGCCTGCTGTGTTTTTGAAGCTACGACTGGCTTGAGTTGAAAAGCCTGAAAGCATAGCACCAGACTTCCATGTTTAAAAAAAAACAAGTCTTCATTTCATCTTATTATTTGGGTGCCATGTAGTGAGATTATCCTGTTTGTCAGTGTTAAAGACTGGAGCTAAAGGCAGCTACTTAGCAACACTAACAGTCCAGACTATTTAACTGCAGTGTGCGGTATGAGGGTAAATAATCCACCTTAATATTGCTCTTTATCCACGGCACTAATGCTTGAATAACATTCATAAACGCATTACCAAAACATGTCTGACAGAGTCATTTTAGATGCAAATTGCCCAATACGTTCCTCAGCTTTAAGTGCGCTGTCCATGGCGCTAAAGATTACTGCTGCATTGATTCTCTACGTGCGCGTTGTAATGAATCCAAACATTTCCACCTGATTCAAATGGTTTGATTAAAGAAACTTGCTTATTTACATGAATATCAATAAGAAGACATTATGACAATTACTCGCCCTATTGGGCACAAACTTTATATGCTTGAAAATATACTTTATTTTCATTAGGAGGCATGAAATGCAGTCATTAGTGCATTAATTAAGGCCACTATAAACAATTATGTGGGTTAGTTTTTCAGCTATCCTGTAATGGGTCATTGTTGTGATAGAATCAACACTGCAGTGAGACTAATTTCTACACAATGCCACAGCACAAAGGCTGTGAATTCCTCCAGCAATGAAATGAACAAATAGAATAATGTTTGTTCTTTTATGGGACGTTTTCTGCGGGAGAAATGGTATCTCTGCACATCAGCAGTGGGGTCCAGAGGATAAAAAAAACAAAAAAAAGCAATCCATTACCGGGTGCAAACACCGGTTGTCCAGATAGTTCATAGCGCTGTAATACAGCAGCAGAAATGTGCTGTAAAGGCAGGGAAGCAGCGAAATTGAACAGTCACATACAATGAGTGTCACCTCAGCGGGGGACAGTGGCCTGGGGGGGGGGGTTTGGGGGGGGCACAGTGTTTCCTCTGGTAGATGCAGCAGCACTTCCTAAAACACTGCAGCAACTTTGAAGAAGCAAGGGGAACGTATCTTTCCCTTAATGTAAAATACTGCCAAAAGTGGGATATCTGTCAAAGAGCACGCACAGGTCAGGATCACGATGATGTGAGGATTTGCTACTTTTCACTGTCATATTTGACAGGAAATTGAATATATGGGACAGGCAATTGAATATTTTGCAGGTTTTTCAGACAAAAAAACAAACAATTTGAAGACGTCCCCTTGCGCTCTGTGAAAAATTGTGATGTGAATTTCTATCAGTATGCCTTCACAATAATAATTCATTGTTATATTGTCACATCTTTGTTTGTTTGCTAGGCCATTTTAACTTTTATACCCCAATAAAGCCAACATTTTACTTCAGTAAAAGTGCCAACAACACTAATGTAAAAATACTCCATTACAAGTAAAAGCATTCAAAATGTTACTTAAGTAAAAGCAATGAGGATAAAGTTATTAGGCAGCAGAATAGCTTGTGTCAGTGTCATAATATTATCTACTGTATTAATCATGCATTAATGTGTAAGCAGCGCTTTATCTCGCAGGGTTAAGGTGTCTTACAAACTAGAAATAAATACCTTGTATGCATACGCCGTGCACTGGTTTGGTATTTAAGAACTTCTTCTGCAATGTTATCAGATAAATGTAGTGAAGTACAAGTGTAATGTAGCATTAATGGGAAGTACAAGCACCTCAAAATTGTACTTAAGTACAATACTTGGGTAAATGTACTCTTGTTACTTTCCACTGCTGATAAAAGTGCATTTTATTTGAGCTCAAACTTAAAAAATACTGCAAGTGCAACAAAATACTCATGCCACCATGACACCATTGACTCCATGATGTCACCAGGGTGCATATTGTGTATTAGGCTACAGAAGGGATGTAAATCACAAACCAATCAAGGAAGAGCCCACAGGTCCACTGTAGCTCTTTAAAGTGTGTCTAATTGGCTGAGAGCACGTTTAAAAAGTGCAAATGACGGACTTATCACTGGTACGGATTCCATTTGGAGAGCTAGATGAACACGTGAGGGTTTAAAAAAGCCTGAGGAGGCTCTCAGTCAGCACAACGCAGGTGCAGTCACGCTGTTGTGTTCTTAACAAATGACCCAAATAAATATTGGGAATTATAGAATCAGAATTAGGATTTTACAAACAATATGAAACATCAAGGAATGTGTCAAGAACCAGAAAAAGAGAGAGAAAGAGAGAGAAAAAGAGAGAGAGAGCACAAACAAAGGGCATGAGCTTCAGTCTTATGTGTGAGCGCGTGGCTGTAAGAGCCTTCTTCATCGTCAGTGTTTTTTTTTGTTTTTCTTCCCACTGATGTATATTTCGTTGTCCGCCGGCTTAATTTTGATTTATAGTCCGTCCATAAATTAGAAAAATATGTTTTAGAATTCCATCCCGCGGAAAAGCAGCCCGTGATGTCAGGGGATTGGGTGATATTTAAGATGTCAGAAATACATATTGGATTAGTGCGCTTTGTTTCCCCGCAACAGCAGGTGTTTAATCATAGCTGATGGCTGGAGCGAAATGCGTTAGGACAGGCCAGGCACCAAAAAACTGGAGCTGCGTTCCCATTGCGATAAATCATACGGGCCAATGTTGTTACATTCACAGTCAGAGGCCCTCCCTTCCTCCACTAACCCCCCCCCCCACACACACACACACACACACACACACACACACACACACTCACACGCAGGTATGTTTACTCCATCACGTGCTGGCTACTCACACATTTCCACCTGCGGGTTAAAACAATTGATCAGCGGCGTAATTGAAGCAATTGTCCACTATTATCTGAGCCCGATGCGACGACAGTAAAACAATTACGGCCTAATATTCATTTAGAACTAATCCTTAACCTAATAACAACACTCTGTGCTTTAGATAATGTTCCTTAACGGCCGGTTTTCTTTACGTGGCAGTGAACGCATCAGCCCGGGTGAAGTCTGCTGTCGTTTCCCCGCATTATAGCACGGATGAGCCGTTGAGGACAAACCCAACAGGCCTTTGTAAGATGATAGAAATCAAATGAATGCTATCCATCATGCAAGAAAAATTCAGGCCTTTCTGGTCATATATAAAATAATTGTTGTTGATGGTTGTTTTTTCCTTGGATGATCATTTGAACTCCTATTTTATGTCTCCACTTTCAAACCCATCATGTGATGATGATTATCACCGTATCTGGGCCCGGTACCGGCCTGTCCGCGGCCCCGTTGAGGCTGCGTTTTTTGGGATCAGCCGACATGGATGAGGGGTGGGGGCCCGAGGAGCTGCAGGGAGGGAGAGGGAGACGTTTAGGAGAGCAAACATTTTCAAGGTCAGCCGGTGAACTGGAACCAGGGAGGGAGATGCATGGAGAAAATAGTGCGTTTTGACACCAGCGCCGTTTGATTAAAAGGCAAAGTAATGGGTTCAAACACACGCACCGAGAATGCCGCCAGACTCTGTTGGCTTTTTCCCTGCAAATTACTTAACGGTGCAGTGATGGAAATAAGGTTGTAATGTTTGGTAATGGAAAAGAAAGCCTAGGCCTATATATTCTTTTTTTCTGGTCTTCTTGTTTTCTGACAAACACAAAATAAATTGCCCGAGCTAATAACCATGGCGCATGAGATTTGTTTTTATCTGCTCCTCCAGTGTGGGAATTGGAGTTTTCTATTATTATTATTTATTTTTTATTTTTTGCAGTTTCATTTTACATTCACGTGTGAAATGTCAATCTTTAATGTTACATTAACAGTTGTGAGCAGTGAGACAAATAGCTGGTGTGGACTTGAAAGAGGAATCAAAGAACTATGTAGTAGAAGAAAGAAGGAAAACTCGACAGAAAGTGTCAAGCTTGCAGTTCAAGGCAGAGTTGGGTGTTACAGGGAGCCTTTAAATGCCTCACTGTGGCACCGGGGCACCTGCAGAATGAAGAAACCTGCAGAGCAGAACAGAGAGGATTGCAAAACACACTGGAAGATGATTTAATGCTGGCTGCGTGGGGAAAACAACCTCAAGCATATTAGCTTCTGGAGAAAAGTGCTAATCATGCATGCTCGCCAGTGGGAATACCACCTCCAAATCCAACCTGCATGGCTTGCTAAATATAGGCTTTATTGAACATGAAAATTCAATAATCAAAGTAAAAGAGGACAGAAATCCACTGAGGCCCTCAGAGGCCGAAGGGTGTTTCTGTCTTCCTGTCTTTCTGTGATAGCTGCTCTGTTTATCCTGGAACCACCTCTCCAATGAGTCTCCTAATTCCTCTCTAATTCCGCGTGTCAGGGCCGTGTGTACCCGCTGTCCCCGCCCAGTGGCCCTTCGTCACCCCGTTCTCAACTCTCCCCAGCATTACTCAGCTCAATGACACACGGCAAATTGCATTTAATAAATTAGCTTAATGGATTCGACGATCGGTTAGCGGGCCCAGTGTTTCCTCTGGTTAAGCAAAACATTTATATCCCACAATCCCCTCTCTCTCTCTCTTTCTCTCTCTGTTACATTCCACAGATCTCTGCAGGGATTTGGACACGTGCGTAAAGGGACATCATGCACAATCATTTTGTTGTATTGCTGATTCGGAAATCACCCTGATCCATTCATTCATCCATTCATCCATTCACATGAACAGCGCTGCCTCCCTCCTGACTCGACCTCATTTCGAATCATGTCCGGCAGTAAAGGTGTCACTCACGCGCTTCCTTTAACCTCCACGTCATTTCAACCAAGTGTTACAAGGTGATTCCAAAACATTTTCAAGGCTATAAATCACCACCATCATCACCATCGGCGCGAGCATCATCATCCTCTGCACGCGGTTAAATGTCATGACATGCCCATCCCCCCCCCTCGACACAACAATCCTTTATGGCCTCTGCATGTTTGGTTGCGCAAAACAATCTCATCGGACAGTATTGATGTTACAGATGTTATAGTAATCAAATTATCGGCCTGTGAAGGGCTCCTCTGTCCCCGCGCCGTGTGATGAATTCCAGTAAAGGTCACAGCCTGCCGGTGCTTTATGGAGGTTGGTATGGTAACGCTCAGGTGAGCGGCTCCACACACACACACACACACACACACACACACACACA
>NC_048422.1:21804097-21833609 GCF_013103735.1 Etheostoma cragini | reverse complement strand
TGTAACAGTTGTTCCCAAAACTACACGTCATGCCCCCTAAACTGGAACCAGAGCCCTCTAAAGGACCCCTGAGGGTCCCCTGACCTCACTTTGGGCACCACAGAGCACACACCTAGTCCTAATATTCCAGCATAACTTCGGCCTGCTGCAAAGTTTGCAACATCCGAAATCTTAAGTTTAGCTTCAGATGTAAAATGATTTCATCTTTTCCACAGCCCTCAGTACCTAATAAAGGGAAATATCAATTATCAAGTATGTTCTGTATACACAGTAAATGTACGTGTACATATGCTCTCAAATGTGTTACTGTCAATGCTAGCAGCCTATAAGGTGGGGAAACCATCTCTTAAATGAGGCAGAAATAAGGAATATAGATCAATTATATGTGCAGATCAATTAAATAAATATTTTTTCTTAAAGGGCCATAAAGTCAAAGGCAGAATCTCCTCGGGATTCATGGTCTTTCCAGAGGAGGTAAACTGGTTTGGAGGGATGCTATGCTGTCAGTGCAGGCGACATTAATCCAGACACAATTAGATGTCAGCGGGCTGCTGTTCTCAGTGTGATGATAGCCTCGGGCTGCGCGCGGCGGAGAGAGAGCCCTAATCAGGAGAGTAAACTCCGCTATATTTCAATTTGGGAGGGCGCTCTTCCGCTCCGGGGGGCCGTGGCACCGGTGATAAATAAAACGCCCATTTACTCCCCCTGTTCCCCTACCACAGTCATCCAAACTGCACTCGCCACCAGGCCCGTAATCATAGCCCGCATTTGGACAGTGAACATAAATCACACAATTGGAAACGCCATGATTAGGGATGCCAAACTCAAAACAAATGCAGCGTGTAACCTTGTCAGCCCGCGAGGCTGATCCGAAATCATCTTCAATGAGAAATGAAACAAAATGGAACAACTGACACTCATCCAACATATTTAATCCTCGATCAATTTAAAGCTGCATTACAAAACGCATCACGCGCGGATAACACTTCTAATCTTAACCTAACAAGATTACAACCTCCTCTCGTGTAATCCCTCAGTATTATGACACATCTGTTATTAACAAATGTGACAAAGGTGGCCGCACAAGTGGGCCAGGCCTTAAAATCCTTTTCAAATGTTAACCAGCATGTTCCTGGGGCCGGTTAAAGTGTTAATTGGCTGATTGAGTCCATTTATCTAATCCCTCAGTTTCCCCGCTGCCCTCAAACCCTCCAAACCGCCAGTGGATTTGGGTGAAGTGCTGCACACGATCTCTATTCAAATATTTCCATATGACAACTGCTCGCGGGCCACTCCAATTAAAGGCCAGTCACTTTCTATTTAAGTTGGCTCAAAAGATCGCCGCAGTGTGCGTGGTGCAAACAAAAGGATCCGTTCCAAAGCATTTAACTCCCCCAAAGTGACTCCGGCCGACCCGGGACCCGCCCCTTCAAAGGCCATCTCAGGGGATTAGATGCTGGATTTGGGAGAAGTTGCACACCTCCTTTCCTATAGGCCTATTTCTTCTCTCTCTCCGCTAAAGAGGGGGCTGCATGTTCGTGTTCAGCACCATGGAAATGAGATGCGCATTTAAATCTGAGAGCGGGGTCCATGCACCGCCTGCGGCCATGCGCTGTCAGGAAACCAGCCCGCCCGCCCCGCCGGCCGGCCGGCCGCGGCCCCGGCCCGGGGTTAATTAAGCAGCCTTCAGAGCAGCGGGAGAAAGGAGAGGCCAGGTTTGACGCTCTCTACATCTGTGATTTCTAGCAAGGGAGGATTTTTAAATAGCAAATTAGCATTCAGATGAGGGAGCGGTGCGTCATGGCGCTGCGCTGCAGAGCGGGACGCGGTTACACATTAGGCCCATGCAGTGGTAATATTTTAAGTCTAAGGAAGGACACTGATGAGTGCCTGTGACATAATCAACACTTAGTGGGATAAAACACCAGACTCACGGTGCCAAAGGCGGTTCATTCACTGGCAAGTCCTCCGCTCCTCTGTCAAGTTCTCCCAGAGCAAACTGTCAAAAAGTAGGCCTATGTGAAAAAATAAAGTAGGCTACTAACTGTGTATTCATATATCTCTGGCAGAAGGCTACTGCTAGTAATAATAATAATAATAATAACAATAATAATAATGAGAGCCCCTACCCACACTTACTTTATTGATTCATCTGTGGATTATTTTTCTTTGATAATGTTAGAAATCAATAGGCAAAAGTACCATCACCCCAAAGATTGCCCAAGGTTGTGTCCTAAAATTATTTTTTTCCAAACCACCAGTCCAGCAGCCAGCCAGACATTCAGTGGTGGAATGTAAGGAAGAGCATTTATACAGTGAGTAGTACAATTTTCCCAGAGTAGGTTACATCTAGGGCTGTAACGATATGCAAAATAAACCGAAATCGCGACACTCAGATCCACGAACCTGTGTCGCAGAGTGAGAAGACAGAATCGCGACACTCCCCTTCCAACACCCAGAGTTCTCCTTCCCGTCCAGATCCAATGCTATGACATCTTTAAATTACTAGTAGTCCTTGTGGTGCCTTATTCCTGAAAAGAATCGAGTTTTGTATCAAATCATGGGTCAAAAATCCTGAACCGAACCCTGGGATCAGTTTATCGTCACAGCCCTAGTTATATTCACTTGGTGCTTCTTTAACCCGTATACATTTCAGGAGGAATATTGTGCTTTTAAGTCCTATACATTTATCTGACAGCTGTATACTTTGCAGATTTATATTTCCCATTAGAAACACGTGATGCTCTTTTACTTTTCCCACTTCTAAACTTCTCACGGCTTCTCATGGCTTTACTTCCTCTTCATTTCAGTATCAAATAAATAACAGTTTGAGGCCCCAAAATGTCAAATTATCCCCCAAAAAGACAAAGATTTGAGAAAAGTCTGAAAAATGAAAACACATTTTTAGTTAAAGTAGGTCCACCTCGAGCAGCTCCAGCAGCAGTATGCTGCTCTAACATCAAGTCTTTACATGTGATATATAAGTCGCAGTTCTGCACAAGGAGTACTTTTACTTTTGATACTGTAAGTACACTTAGCTGATAAGATTTCTTTAGTATTCTCAATGTAGGACTTTTACTTTTACTACAGGGAAATATCCGGGAAGTTCTTCCACCAGTGACTATATTTGATTTACATTGACATAAAACAGAGAAAAGCGACAAAAGTCTCAGATTTGAGAAGCTGGAACCAGAGAATGTTAGATTTTTTTACTTGATAACCTGCCAGTGACGTGAGATCTCACTTTTGCAGCTCAACCTTTAGCCTCTTTAAACTTGAAAACAGGTCAAGTCAGAAAGTAGGGAAACACACTCATTCCATGTTCCCAAAGCAAATCTAAAAGCCCAAAATATTTAATTTACTGTCACATAAGGTACAGAAAAGTAGCAAAACCTCAAAGTGAAATGCTAAAAATCAGGGAATATTTGTGCAATGGCTGAAACAATTGATCAATTATCAAAATATTTGCCTATTAATTACCTAATAGATTAATCAGCACTTTGTTGCATGTGCAGACTTTCTGACCTTTGATTTGTGGTGATTTACTTCTTGATGAATAAATCAAGGCTCAGACTGATGATGAGCGTGTGATTGAACCAAGTATTTATAATTATAATAATGTCCAGTATCTATTATTATTATTATTATTGCAATTTTATGATTACTTGAATGTCAGAAATTAGAGGAAAAAGTCAAAATGTCCTAGACCTTAACATGACATCTCTCAAATGTCCTGTTTTATCCAACCAACAGTCCAGATGACCAACTTATTATCTAACAAGACACAAAGCTGTAAACTAATGTTCACAATTGAAGAGCTGGGACCATCAAATATTTGGCAGTTTTGCTAAAAAAAATGACTGAGACCATTAAATCCTTATTCATTTTCTATCAATCGATTAATGGGCTCATCCCTGCAGCTCTGATTGCAATCAGTCCGTCCAGGAATATAATGAGTTACGTGTTCTGAAGGGAAATAATCTCATACCAACATAACGTAAACGTAACAAGAAGCAAATCAGTAAATACGACTGCGCCGAGTATGCAAATCATGAAAAGTAAAGCCAGATTCAATTTTCTAAATGAAAAAGTAAATTCCTTAAATGAACAATACGTTCATCCCAAACAGGAAAACACAAACACACACAGAGGCACTTTCTCTGATTTCCAGACTCCACTCTGGCTTTTAGCATCACTGAGCGGACGGAGGGCGGACGCAGATGCAAAGTGTTTGCAGGCGGAGAGGCCTGGCACTCTGCTCGCCGGGCTTTATTGTGCGCTCGCTGTCACATACAGGTCTTCATTAGGAGCGTCTAGAGACTTGGTGTGGAGGCTTTTGTGTGCGTGAATCACTGTGGTTTATGTGTCTTTTTGCACCACTAATGCGCCACTACGTCAGCTGGAGTCTGTTTTAGTGTGAGGCTTTATGGGGGCAAATTGGTGCAGAATAGGACAGCGGAGCACTTTAACAGCACTCACCTTCTCCTCACCCCTTTTAACTTATTAACTTATATTAACTCATTTTAACCTGTCAACAGCTCTGCATCAGTAGGCCTATCGCAAATAAATCACAGTAGCATCTGTAGAAGAGTGTGTAGCGGTGTGCAAAATGTGTTTACCTCCGTGTGAATCCACAAGCTTTTTACCTCCTAGTCACTATTAATGAAGCCAATCTCCATTTGGACTGCACGATCACTTTTTAATGCACTTGAGTGTTTTTTAAAGTGCAATCAAATGCTAATTAAAGGCTAGTGGTGGTGGTGGAGGGCGGGGGTCTTTTCTTTTTTCTTACCGGCTGACCATAAATGTTCTTTTGTGCGTGCTTCCACTGTAAGAGAAACAGGAGCATGAGTCAAGTGTTAAATGCACCTGCGAGATGGCCCTCAGTGGCCTGCCACTATTCAAAGGACACACAATTGGGAGGTAAACAAAGTAATGAAAGCCTTTCAACAAATCTGCAGTGATTAGTTTTCCCTTGCTCTTTGAGTGACACGTCAGCGGACTGGCAGAGCAGACTAGTGTATGAAGCCATGCAGCACGACTCTGTAATGTTGCATTAGAGTCTGTGGTGCATGCTCTTGGTGGAATTGTTGGGTCTCTGTAAATTATAGAGTGGGGTCTAAATTAGTGATTTCTAAGCAGGGGTACCTGTACCCTGCTGTTGGCAGGGAGTAAGATGTTAACCCCTAACCCTAATGCAAATTGAAAGAATAAAAATTATGATTTAATTAAAATGATAAGCTCATGTAGACGGCCACTAAGCTCTCTAACTGCCATCTCAACACCGGAACTGAACACCGCTGAATTAGCACAACTTTCATGCATTTCTTTCACATCTGCAGCAGTCAGATTCACTGTGTTCACTCAGAAGGAATCACTTCACACAGGTGGCCATTTTGAACATGTTAAGAGGCCAAAAACACGTTTAAAACTTGCCCTGTTTAAGCCTGTTGGGTGCTAACTCTAGCAGGAGGATAACAGGGTGTAGGCCGTGCAGATTGGTTTCATTTCCTCTCTACTGACACACCTCCAAATTTACAAACAAAAGAGCTACGTGTTGAAATAGACTGGAATTCTCCTGTAAGGATCCGAAAGGGATTTATTGCCAAGTAAGTAACACAAGGAATTTGCCTTGGTTGTTGGTGCAAACATAAGCATATTAAACATTATTATGAAATACAAAATAAATACAAAAAAAAACAAAGTATTTTTTACATAAGAAAAACAGGCTAAATGGGTTAAGTGCAAAAATGCAAAGAATTTATAGTATGCGCAATGGGCAGATGTAAAGTCCAGGATGAAGGTTAGTGCAGGTTAGTGGGGGGGGTCAGAGCCTTGTTGGTGAGGCTTACTGCTGGGCGGGGGGGTCAAACTGGTTGTATCCGGGCTGAGAGGAATAGCCCGGAATACCTGCGCCCTGTATCCGCTACAGAGACCTCTCCCTCCTCGTCTCCTCTGGACTGTAGATTGATAAATGTGGGACACCAAAAAGGAAAGTGAAAAATCAAATCAGCAGAGCTGAATGCGTCTGTCCCTCTAATGAGCCGCTGATTGAACATTTCAGTGGGGAAACATGTAGTCATTAGTCTCCATGCTCCAAAGAAGCATTTAAGAAGAAACTTCAGTAGAGGGGGAAAAAAAAATCTAATTACAACACAGGAGAGGCAGGAATAGCTATGAAGCATCAATTTAAGGATAATCACTACAATTACTGTTCCCACGGGCCTGCTGGAGTTACACAGTGATTGTTTTAGGGGAGAAATTGTGTTTGTGTGAATATGACACCTTATCCTCAGATGTCATGCCTCTTCCCATCATCATGCGGGTCTTGGTTTCACTCATCAAGGGAACATCCTTTTGTGTTGAAAGAGGATTAACTGTGTTTGCCACTTGTGAAATGATCAGTTGCAGAATGTTTTTCTAAAAACGCTGTCATTATTTTTTAGATGCAGACCTTACTGTTTAGATTTTAAAATTTTGTTTACATCACTAGACACCATGAGGAGGGAAGCAAAGACCCCCCAAAAAATGACGGCCCCTTTAACAAGTGAGGTCAATTTAGTTTAACTAGTGCAGTGCCCTTTCAAAACATGCTTGTTTTAAACAGTGTTTGGTGTTTTAAGCCCCCAACGTCGTCTGGCAGGCGCTAGGATTAGGCAATGGTTAGCGTTAGGCTTAAGGTCAGGGTTAGGTGCCTTAAAGTCAACGGTCGCCACACTGCCTGGAAGTCTGCGTTGGGGGCTTAAAAGACTATCAAGCATTTCGGACCGCTCATCCAAACAACTTCCCACTCGACACCGCGCTTCCTTGGGTACTGAGCAATACACCTGCCATGACATAGTTGCGTCCCCTAGTAATGCTAGTGTAAACATATCATCTACTATGTGGGACCAGGCAATTTCCTGAAAAAAGTGTTCATCCCGAAAGTTACATCGCTGATGCCTTGAAACATTTGAGTTTTCTACAATGGAAGAACAGTTGATAAGTAAATGAAGGACATAGACTCTTTCCATGTTAGTTGGGGGGTGGGGGTGACTAAGTACCCAGGACCCTCATGTGAGGAGGGCCCAAAAACATGCTTGAATGAATAAGTGTGGATGCGAAGAGGGGCCCATAGAAAAATGCCTTTCTACAGGGCCCAGAATGTTGTGCTACGCCCCGGTTGAAAGCAAATCACTTAATTGTTATGCCAGAAAGTCAAATTATTTCAATTAAAGGGAGGAAATCCATAATTGAATAATGTGCACTGGAATTGCTGTGTTTGTATCTCGCCTGCATGTCTGAGGCTCCCTGTCACATGAACGAGGGGCTGATCAGGGACACACTGGCTAATGAGAAGTTGCTCTCTGTGGTAAGGTCAGACAGGCGTTTCCTCAACTGAGGATCTTCTGCGTTTACCCCCCTCATCTCTCCCCCACCCCCACACCCCTCCCACTGTCCCCTCCATCCGCCCTCTACTCTCTTCAAACACACATCGTGATAAGACCAACTGAACAGGCCCATCATGTCACTGTGCTGCAGCCCAGAGAGGGAAAGAAATCAAGCTGTCACTGCACAGCAATGTTGAGGGTGAGGTGACGGGGAAGAAAGGCAGCCCCCCCCCCCCCCCCCCCCCCCCCCCCCCCCCCCCCCCCCCCCGTTCTCTCATTCCCTCCCCAGAGCCTATTATAGCAGGTGCCAACACCTGGAGATGGATCACACACACACACACACACACACACGCACACACACAGTATGAGGACAACCCATGCCGAGTTAATTTCAACTCTTCCTCTTCCTTATCTATACTTTAGTCCAAAAAGATAATATAAATTGATAATAAAACAAGACTTAAACCTCATGTTGTCCTTTTCAGTTAAAAAAATTAACTGAAAACGGTAACCCATTAAAAAAAAAAATTGTCAAAAAAATGGGTTGTAATAAGCGCTAAAAATATCTAAATTAAAGATAAAATGTTGAAAAAAAAGTGACCAAAACAGTTTTCTTTTTTCCATGATTGACGGGAATACAACACAATGGTTAAGAGCCTACAGACAGACCAAAAGCCCTTTGAGGTAGAGTTGCAACGATTTGTCAATCGCCAACAAGTTTGACCAATGATTCATTATTAAAGTTATTCATTCAGTATAGTATTTTTAATGCCTTTTGTCGGAAAACAGCTGCCTGCTGCGAGTAAAGACGACACGAGGAGAGCAGTGAGAGTCAACCAAAACAGTAAAGCTGTGACCTGGGCCGCTGAACAATGAGCTAAAACTCAACTCACTAAAGCAGAGTGAGCGGCAGATTTGGGTAATAATTCATTAATATGAGTGAATTTGTTCTTATTGTATTGTCACTTGATATATTCTTATTCTAAGGCTCTTTGTTTTAAGTTTGATTTATGATGAAATACTAATCAGCCTTAGCTATATTCTGTGTTTGGCAAATGTTAGCATGCTAACACCCTAAACAAAGATGGTGGACGGGGTAAACATTATAGCTGCTTAACATCAGCATGCTGAGTGCTGACTATTGCCTTAGCTGAAAGCATCCCGGTGTCCCGGCTCACACAGTCCGGCTCTAGACTCCTACTCTAGTAAGAACATAAGCACAAAAGAAAGTAGCTTAATTAAGTGTATAAAGTGTTTCTTTATTGGCTTATTCTACTTTATAAAATGTGACATAGGTTTGTTTCTGAAGTCCAGATGCTATCTGTATCATAGAAACAATGTGTGTAGGTGTGTGTATTCTAATGTTTTATTATTTACTAAAATGTAACTATTATCTCTGAAAAACGTCCATGTGGCAGTGGATCTGTATGATGTACACAGGCCTGATGCAGAGAGAGAGTGTGTGTGTTTGTGTGTGTGTGTGTGTGTGTGTGTGTGTGTGTGTGCTTGCATGCGTGATGGGAACAGCTGGCTGAGGGAATGAGTACAGAGGGAGAGGTGATGGATGCGAGTGGAGCTCCTGTGACAGATGAGCTAACAGGTGTTCACCACAGCCCTCAGAGAGACGCTATTTATGAGCCGGAAAAGACAGCCAGACGCAGAAGCACACTCCGCCACCGGCCTACTCAAAGCTGAAACACATCACGTACATCCGTGCAACTTTACTCGACGATGAGCAGCACCGCAGCGTTGGATTGGCTTCTGTTTGCTAAGAGCCTCTTAAAAGTCGAGCTGAAGCCCTTTCATCATCCTCATATGTCTTCTACTGCAGAATATTACCTTTAAATACATCCACACAGCTTCCACACACTTCATCTTAACTTGGGTTCTACAATTTGCAGCGCAGACACTGTCACTTTGTGCTGTTACTACTTTTATACTGGCTCTGCGGAACAAACACAAACATAACACAAATTGTTATGACTGACTATTAAATGATGTTGGTTAATAGCACAGGTCCGCAGTTTGGGGGGGGGGGGCTTTACAGGCGCATTAAAAATGCAAACCTTCATGTTGTCATTATGTTTTGTTTGACAGTGTCTTTTAAATTTGTTTCAAAATGAAACCCAGGTCTTTCTAAAGATTCTTCTAACCATCTGGGTAAAATAATACTACAATGATAAGTGTTTAAGGACATTCTTGGTTTTTCAAAGATCGGTAGGTATTTCTTTTTTCTATTAGCTGTGTGACTCTAAAGTAAAAACGTGAGAAGAAGACACCAGGGCTACAGCCGCTTATGTTTATACTGTAGTCTCCATTTCTGATGGTCTGATACCTACAGCGAGGGAATTAAGTATTTAATCCCCTGCTGATTTTGTACATTTGCCCACTGACATAGAAATGATTAGTCTATAATTTTAATGGTAGATTGATTTGAACAGTGAGAGACAGAACAACAAGGAAATGTCAAAAATGTTATAAATTGATTTTCATTTTAATGAGGGAAATAAGTATTTGAACCCCTCTCAATCAGAAAGATTTCTGGCTCCCTTTTTTCTGGGATTCAATCAATCATATTCCAAACTCTCCACCATGGCCAAGACCAAAGAGCTCTCCAAGGATGTCAGGCACAAGATTGTAGACCTACACAAGTCTGGAATGGGCTACAAGACTATAGCCAAGCAGTTTGGTGAGAAGGTGACAACGGTTGGTGCGATTATTTGCAAATGGAAGAAACACAAAAGAGCTGTCAATCTCCCTCGGCCTGGGGCTCCATGCAAGATCTCAACTTGTGGAGTTGCAATGATCATGAGAGATCAACCCAGAACTACACGGGGGGATCTTGTCAATGATTTCAAGTCAGCTGGGACCATAGTCACCAAGAAAACAATTGGTAACACACTACGCCATGAAGGACTGAAATCCTGCTCAAGAAAGCACAAATACATGCCCATCTGTAGTTTGTCAATGAACATCTGAATGATTCAGAGGACAACTGGGTGAAAGTGTTATGGTCAGATGAGACCAAAATGGAGCTCTTTGGCATCAACTCAACTCGCCGTGTTTAGAGGAGGAGGAATGCTGCCTATGACCCCAAGAACACCATCCCCCCTGTCAAACATGGAGGTGGAAACATTCTGCTTTGGGGGTGTTTTTCTGCTAAGGGGACAGGACAACTTCACCGCATCAAAGGGACGATGGACGGCGCCATGTATCGTCAAATCTTAGGAGAGAACCTCCTTCCCTCAGCCATGGCATTGAAAATGTGTTGTGGATGGGTATTCCAGCGTGGCCATGACCCAAAACACACGGCCAAGGCAACAAAGGAGTGGCTCAAGAAGAAGCACATTCAGGTCTTGGGAGTGGCCTAGCCGGTCTCCAGACCTTAATCCCAAAGAAAATCTGTGAATGGAACTAAAGGTTTGAGTTGCCAAACGTCAGCCTCGAAACCTTAATGACTTATGGAGAAGATCTGCAAAGAGGAATGGGACAAAATCCCTCCTGACATGTGTGCAAACCTGATGACCAAGTACAAGAAACGATTGACCTCTGGGATCGCCAACAAGGGTTTTGCCAACAAGTACTAAGTCCTGGTTGGCAGAGGGGTCAAATACATATTTCCCTGATTAAAATGCAAATCAATGTATAACATTTTTGACATGTGTTTTTCTGGATTTTTTTGGGTGTTATTCTGTCTCTCACTGTTCAAACAAATCTACCATTAAAATTAGACTTTTTGTAATTTCTTTGTCAGTGGGCAAATGTACAAAATCAGCTGTAACTGAATTATAACGGTTTGAATATACAGACTTTTTTACATTTACTTGTGTTATTAAATGGAGTGTCAGTTTTCTATGTCACAAGATCATATTTATTAGGATTTGTGTTAGCGTTGTACTTACTACAGTAGATTTGTGAATACTCAGAAACATTTTGATGTAAACTTTGGGATTGATGACTCATTTGCTGTGGTCCAGACTCACTGCTCTTCTACTCCTGGTTTATAGGATACAACACAGTGGATGGAAACATGAGAGGAGAATAAGAAGAAGAACATATGTCAGCAGGTGGAGTGACAGACTCTTTAAAATCCTGATGTCATGAGTACATGGTTGGCGCCTCAGCCTGCCGATTAGCAGAACTCATCATTAACAATTTTGTGCTCCAGCCACGTTCATCTGAACAACCATAAATCAAAGCACAGAGACGTTGCATAGACGCCGTCGGGTAACGTGGTCTAAATCAAACTGAGGAGCGTCATTACTAGCAAGACAAACAAATAAAACGTTTAGTGTTTTAATAAATTCACCTTTTATTGTTCAGCAAAAGCCATACAAATAAAAAGACCTTGTTGATTGAAGGCTAACATATCTAAATTACACTTTCACGTAGTAGGCACAAATGTGATTTGGGGGCAGTGTAAAGACTGGAATGTAACACTACATCAGGGACAGAGGCTAGTTTGTAGTTCCAGCGGCTAGCAAAGGTTTATATTATAATGAGTGTGTTTAGATGAGTCCAAACAGCCTGGAGGAATCTTCCTTTTCTCTTTTTCTTGGCACTAAAGAACAAATTCCAATCAATGCAAACACAGGGTTGCTTGGCTCGGAGATGAATGCTTTAGTGGAGTATCTCAATCAGTGTAAACATTAAACAGACAAATTGGCCTGTCGCACTGTGAGTGAGGCAGCATTATACTTGTCCCCCCAAAATGAATGTTCAGCTGTTTGTACATAATACTTTATCAGATCCATAAATTGCATGCAATTTAAACAGTCACCACCGAGGTCAATGACCAGTTGGTTTGACATGACTGGATGGAGTAGTGTCATGTTGAGGAGTGACTCATAACAGACAAGGTAAGGCTAAAGCTCACTTTCACGTCAATGATGCCTTCTGTGTGTTAAAAAAAGAGGATCATCACTTTATTCAAGACCTTCACAAAGTTATTCTTGCAATTCAGGACAATCCTTTTCACAAAAAAACAGACCATAAAACAGGGACAAGCTCTTCCTTCCTTCTTCCACTGTTTCCAGTTCTTTCTCTGTGAGTAACACAAGTTCAAGCTCTATTTGTTCGGCTTCTGTATTCAGGATCTAAGTGCCATGTGTTTGCAAGTACTGCTTGAATTGTCCCAAACCACAGAAATAAAATACATGAATTCTTTACTGAAGTGCTGTTCTTCTTTACCTTTAGTAAAGGGGAGTAGGGAGAAGGAGGGGGGGGGGGGGGGGGGGGGGGGGGGGGGGGGGGGGGGGGGGGGGGGTGACCCTACGCCTGGGCAAGGGATTGTTTGAGGTCTCGGAGCAACATGGACGCCATGACGCTCTTCTCTGTGTTTATAGTAAGCAGGGCAGTGGAGGACTCCTTCAGCTCCAGTGACACCAAGACCAGGGCCCCGCTGCTGACTGTCTGCCCGGCAAACCTGCAGGTGAGAAAATAAATAGATAAATAAATACATAAAGTCTGGGTCAGCTTCACTAATCCACTATGAAACATGTGTTGTTGGTGTTTTGTTGTTTTCCTCATTCTCGTTTCCAAGCTGAAAAGCCAACCAGATGAATACGCTGTATGACCGATGGCAAGTATTTAATTTTGCACACACACAGGAGTACCAGTACATATAAACAGGGTTTACAATTTCATATAGATTATGTATTTATTAAATTACCAAAAAACAAATCCTATATCAGGGCTGAGCAATATATAAATATTATATCAACATCGATATATGAAGCCAAATCTCGTCTTACATTTTGGTTATCGTAAAATCGTGACATAAGTGTAGTCTTTTCCTGGTTCTAAAGGCTGCATCGCAGCAAAGTGATGTCATTTTCTGAACTAAACAGACTGTTATAACTGTTCTATTATTTAACTTTACCCACTTAGTCAGTATAGCCACATTACTGATGATTATTTATCTAAACTCTCATTGTGTAGATATTTTGTGAAAGCACCAATAGTGAACCCAACAATATCGCCGCAATATCAACATAAATGTATTTGGTGAAAAATATTGTGATATTTGATTTTCTACATATCAACAATGCAATATCCAGAAAAAAATTATTATCAAGCTATGAAACTATTGGTATCCGGATAGAAGACTTTGGCCATATTGTCCAGCCTTAAATCTTACGTGAATCTTTTTAATATCTGCAAAAATAAATAAAACACTTGCATTTCCATCACCCTGGTTGAAGTAAGCTAAGAGGTTTTCAAAATTTTTTAAAAACATTTGTTGAAAACTTTAACAATTTAACCATTACTTGGCAGTATGTTGGCAGTAGTTGGTGTTGCTTTTGAAAAAACAACAAAGATATGCATTTTTATAACTGGAAAAAACACAAAGTTTGTTCTAGAATGAAACCAATTTGCACACTGAACTAAGCATACTGATTACTTATATTATACATGGCTATTGTTATATTTGTATTCTTGTTATAGAGTATATGACGTTTATGAAATTAAAATGTAATGCAGTGCTTAATCTCTATCAATGAACGATGTGAAGCTAACATACTGTATAGAACAAGCATCAGGCACTAACGAAATGAGAGAAAATGTGTCGCCCAGCTGACACCCTTAACTCCCATTTCTCTCCTAAACCTGTAAATCGTCACGTTAGAAAAGTCTCCAACACCAACACCTTGTAAATACTCTAAATGAATGAGTGAAACAAAGAAGGTACGATGTAACAAGAAATATAGAGAGCAGAGTAACAGACAGTCCATTATCCTAGCTGACTAAAGAGCCATTAGGGGTGAGACACGCCCTTCATGCCAGTCAAACAGAACTCAGCCTGTTTTTATGGACTCTGGGTGTCTATGAGTGTGTGGGAGCCTCTAGACCGGTATGGGGGATGCCCCGTCCCACCGGCTCCCTCTGGACCATCGGGAGAATTCTTGGTCCACCGTTTCCTAGGATACAGTCCCTGTAGACTGGGGGCAAACCTGGCCACACATGGTCCCCATTGAGAGCGCTAACAAGAGGCAGACAGGGGCTATGACCCAGAGTGACCCTCTTTGAGGGCGACAGAGCAGAGCCCCCTCTCCCGCTCCCCTCAGGCCCTCTGCATCGCTGAACCTCACGTGGCTAACACCCAGCCATCTGCCTCCATTTAGCACTACATCCCTGCAACAAAGACCCCCCGTGGCAGCCCGCTTAGGCCTGACAAACAGCCTACAAAGAGCCCCACTAAGGCTTGACTAAAGCCTGTGAAGAGCCCCCACAGAACGGCCTGTGGACAGGCGCTGTCACATAGCGGCATGCTGCACGGCAGGAGCAGCTAGCACGTCCACCAATTAGCACGCCCACGTTAAAGACGGGGGGGACGGGACACATGCATACACAATGAAACGGCGCTGGCTCACAAACGTAGTGTGTCTGGGTGTGTCTCTGGGGAGCTGCTAAATTACCATCAACAGAGGAGAGGGAGTTTATCAGGGAGCTCTCAGGGAGGAGAGAGAGTGCTCCTCAGGCTTAATTAAAATATTAGCCACTTCAGCAGGAAACACAAGCCATTCAAGTAGAGGATTAATTTCTCTCCAAAAACACCAACCTCTTTGCTTCTTTAAATAATTCAGGGGTTGTAATATCAATCCAAATGACTAATTATGGGAATTCAAGATGTGTGCTCTGTCATAATCCATTCCAACCTTTAAAAACAACCCAAATAATCCTCTTTATGCAACAACAACAAATAATGTCTTTTTGTTTCCATTCAACACACAATCATGAAAACAGGTACAGCAAACATACATGGGAACATCCGGTTCCCTTCAGCCTCTCTCTTTGCCCCCCTGTCAGCAGCTTAAGGTGTCTATGTGGTCCCTGTGGCTTTGCTAATGGATTTAGGATATAAATCTATCATTTACTCAGCCAGTTAACACTACCCCGAGGCTGCTTTCATTTTGTCTCAGGAGACGCTGCTGTGGGCCTTTGTTTGTGTGTTGCAATAAGAGCCAGTGAAAGAAACAAGAGCGTGTTTTGATTGTGTCTGATTTCCAACCTTATTTGCTTTGAATATTTTCACTTTGCTGTTTGTGGACGTGTGCATCTCAGGTGCAAAGACCAGATCTACAACACATCTAACACAACATCAGTGCATTTTTTAGGGACTAGAAGGGTAAGATTAAGGACAAGAGGGCCTAAACGGGTCATTGGTATTCTTCTGCACTCTTCACATACTGGGCTAAACACTGGATTAATTGCAGTGTATGGAAAGAAAAGCAAAGCATAACCCCTGGACTTAGAGCAGGCGGATTGGCATCGATCGGCAGGGCTGCAGCTAAGCATCACTCTCCAATTATCTGTGATTCTCCTCAGTGCAGAGAGCCTGTGTGTGCCGTGTGCCATCTGCCTCTCCTCCACCCTGCAACTGCAAACACAAAGTGGGCTTCACCTTTGCATTCACCCGTACGCAGAGAAGACACGGGAAAGGACGCAGAGCATTCTGCAACCAAGAATGAAGGACTTAACCCACAGCGAGTACACAAGCCCCCTGCGTCTTAAATAAACATTCGACCAGCTTTGACTCTCTGGTAACAAGCTTGTCAGGTTAAAAAAATAAAAAAATAAACAGGTCTGTGCATGACGTTTTCTCTAAAATACAAACTCAGAAAAGTTGAGGCCAATTGTGTGAAGGCTGCGGCGGGATATTATTGTTCCATCCTAGTGTTTGGCCAGGTGGACAAGTGGAGTATTGTCCTTCAACTGAGTGGTCAGTGAGGCCAGACCAGAGCCGAACACATGTGAGCAGACTCAGACCAGGCAGATGGCCAGAGCTATTAGCTCCAATTAGTATCAGGAACCCTCAACACATCTCCAGAGCTCGGCCATACGGACAAACTGCAGCTCTGCACTCGAAGGGCAGAGAGGCAGACAGACGTGAAAGGAAGGAGAGGACAAACAGACTACAGAGGCTGATGGGAAACAAGATGGGAAGAGGAGACAAACATTTAATCCATGAGGAAGTAAGGAAAATGTATGCTACAACTGCATTAAACATGTAAATGGGACCGCATGTTGCATCATCATAGTGGTCTATTAACCACCACATTACAACAGTTACATTACACTCTTAGTATCATCTGAACATAGATCATAAGCCATATGTGTGCTGAAGTGATTTATATTAAAGAGACCAGACATTTGATTAGTCGGGTTATAAATGATATTCAATTAAATTTTAAATAGGAGCAAGAATTCAACTTTACGGAAAAAAAGAAAAGAAAATTCTGTGTTCCGAGAAACATCATTTAATTATATCAAAGTGTAAAGTAAAGAGAAAGCACAGCTTATAAATCAAGGGCTTCATTTTTTTTTTTTTTTTTAAATTAGGCTCTAACCAGAGCGATTGGCAATGCATGCAAAATTCGATCAAATTTGCTTTCAAACGGACTGAAAAATAGAGCACATTTAATCTATTCCGCCTGTTTAGACATAAACAAGAACAGCGTTTTCTACATTTGCTTTCCCGCTTGATTTATTGCCATCCTCCTTTCTAGCAATCAATTTCTGTGTTTCAGTGGCATCCCGCTCTGCTCGGCCTCGATGGCGGTTTGAGAAAAGCAGTGCTGCACCCTGCTGATAAACAAGAGGAATGCAGGGATGCAGAGGTACAGAGGAAGAAAGGCAGGCTGGCTGTTGCCCTGTTAACCAAAACCTGTGTTAACTCCAATACTGCAATCTATCATGCAAAGTGCCTGAGGTCAGTTGAAAGGGCACACAATATGTGTTGCCAAATGTCTTAGGATTGATGTTGCATCCATTATTTCTACATTAAAGCCAAACTATTACTCCTCCTAGAGAAGAGACTTTGTGCGATCCTACCCGGATTAGAGAATCCTTTCTCTGGGGAGATCAGAGGAGAAAAAGAAGGGTCCTGGATGGAGGTCACCTCACGCGTCACATTTAATGCCAAGTGACCTACACAATAAGCTCTCAGTGGGTGTATCCGATCAGAGTGATCGATCCCTCTGCTCTGTGTGTGCGTGTTACTCATAGTATTAAACCATGATTAAAATGACCAGGGCTGAAACCATAAGTAGACTGGCGGAAATTCAATCAACAATTATTCATTGTTGCAGTCACTTATCAAGCAAAAGGGCCACATATTATCTGGTCCCCCCCTTCAAATCTAAGGTTTTTGTTGCTCTTCTGTGTATTGTATGATTGTAAATTTAATATTTTGGGGTTTGGGAGTGTTGTAGACTTTGGGAACTTGTGATGGGCTTTATATATTTATTTTAAGTTTTCTGGTATCAGTTGTAAAATATAAGCAGATTAATCAATAATGAAAATAATTGATAGTAAATGTAAATGGATTGTTCTTAGATAGCGGATTTCTAGTCTGAACTACTCAAAGCGCTTTTACATAGTACAGGAACCATTCCCAAACATTCACCCACTGTGCCCGAGGCTGCCGTACAAGGTACCACCTGCTCATCAGATATTTACACTCCGATGGCGCAGCATTGAGGGCAACTCAGGGTTCAGTGTCTTGCCCAAGGACACTTCGACATGGAACTGTACCACCAACCTTTCGATTGGCAGGCAATCGCTCTACCCCTGAGCCACAGCCGCCGCTGTTAGTTGAAGTTCAATGGTTGAAGCCCTTTTTATCACACTACTCATGTTCTCCAAGATTGTCTCAAAGTTGGGTTGTGGAGAGAGGAAACTGTGTGGAAAAGCCATGGAGTAAACTAAGTACAGCTGATCCACGCTACATTTTCTTGGTTTTCACAAGTTATGAAACATTTGGAAAAGGAAGCGAGTTGCAAATAAAACAAAACCTGGGTGACCGATCAAAGGTGCTCTAAGCGATGTCACGCATTTTTTAGGGAACAACATTTTTTCCCTGTATTGTTTGAAAATACTTCGTCAGCAAGAGGTAACGTCACCCAACATTGCTTAGAGCGCCTTTAACAAAATGCTCCAGCAATGAGTTGACTACTTAAAAGAGCAATTATAACTAGGGCTGCAACTATTCATACATTTATTACTGATTGCTCTAACAATTATGTTCTCCATTTATAGTTTATAGAATATCAGCAGCCAGTGAAAAATGCCCGCCATTCAAAGCCTGTTTCATCTGCCCAATAGTCCAAAACCCAAAGATATTCAGTCATAGAAAAGTAAGAACACCAGAACATAGGTATATGAGAAGATTAAACCACTGGGTTTTGTGGCTTTTTAAATTACTAAAATAATTCATTCATTGTTGCAGATTAACTTTAGGTCAATTTAATCATTGTTACAGCTCTAATCAACAAAACAAACATTCAATCAGTCCATTATTTGAACATGTGCAGTCACTGATACCAAATCAAAACCATAAATAGACAGATTTAAAGTTCTTTGCGACAACTTCTCAATGACAAAGCTGTCAAACCTGCCTGTCACGTTTGAGCAGACAAGGACTGAGGATTTATTTCAGCAAGGAACTCCATCATCTCCAAGAAACAGACCTCCTAAGGACAGCATGGAAGAGCCGGTCATCACCAGCTGACAACATGGAAGAGAGGGTCTTCATTATTATAAGACTACTGGGCAACCTTGGGAGACTGTCTTCCGTTTTTGCTGTCACAGAAGCAGGAGCGAGATTGATAGCATGGAGTCATTTGAGCTATTGGTTATTCTGAATGAAATATGGGCTTATTGGATGCAGGCCTCTCCCACTGGCTAACATTGATTTCCACTCACTCTTTCAGCTCTCTGTGCCCTTGTGCAACTGTCTCCTACTTATTCTTTCACTGTGACTACCTCACTGTCCCTTACTTACCCCCATTGTCAACATGTTTCCTCTATTTCTATAAAAAAAAAAAAAATCTCCAACACAATATCATTCAAAGATGAAGAGACCGAGTGTCTGTCTGCACAGAGCGAGGTATTAAAAACAGGGACACACAGAGACAAGCAGAGGGAGGACAGAGCATGGTGCAGAGGGATGGAGTGAAAGACAAAGAGGAAGTGAAAGAGAGCCAGCGGTGTGGAAGGAGACACAGATGGGAGTGCAGAGATGAAGTGAAAGAGAGACAGAGCAGGAAACAGAGGGAGAGAGGGAGGTGTAATTATCTATCAGGTGTTCGGGTGTGCGTGACAGAGGAGGAAGCTCATTAGCACACTCTGTGTACACCAATTACACAGCTGGGCTTCTCAGGGCATTCCCCTGGCATGTCTGTGTGAGGCTGCTGGGGGACACACAGACAATTTCACTCTATAATACCTGCATGCACGCTGTTTAAACAAAACTCCACATAAAAACACAACTATAACGGGCACATTCATTTCCCCGCTCTCATAAAACAACAATCCTATTCCGGATATGAAGTTGTATGAGACTCACAAAATAGTTTCAAGGTAAGATTCTGGTTATGTATTTGATATTTTACTGATATGAAGAAACGTGTGTTTCTTCTTGCTAGCTTCACAATGATCAAATTACTGTTGGGTAAAATATGTCTGAGTGGTAAAAGCTATTCAGCCATGTATCTCTGCAGTCAAAATATTCAGTGGATGTTTCTATCCACTTGGGGCATTTTAGGAACATGTTTAAATCGCAATCTTTTTAAATGCACAATTTTTTCTTCACTTATTGGTAGCATTTATTTTATTTATATTTCTGCATTCCACATCATGTCTTACCATACAAATGTGTAAAGTTGTTCCTCAGTAGCTTGTTTTATGTTACAGTACTCACTGTCACTTCACAATCTCCGTTGAAATTAAATTGAGATCTCAATGGAACTCAATAGGTTCAGTAAAAAGGTTATATTCAATGTATAACTTCCCACACTGAATAATCCCAAAGTACTGGAATCAACAATGTCTTTATGTGAGCTTTAATACAAAGATTATAGCTTCACAGAAGCCTAAGGCTTGATGCTAATGTCACACTACACCACACATCCAAAACCTCTTTTTTCTTTCTCGTCTTAAGCCTGAACTGCACTGAAACAGGATCCGAGTGAGTCTGTACTGACTTTGTAGATCTGGGGCAGTTATGTTAAATCTGTTAACTGTCAACTGGTGAAGCACTCATTAAAGCACTCTGTTTTAAATTTTTTTAAAGATTAAACAAAAGAGATATGTGTTCCTTAATGAGAATGACTTTAGTGCCGGTAGGTGGATTTTGTTACCAGTAGACAGAGCCAGGCTAGCTTATTCCTACTGTGTCTTGTCTTTATTATTATTTTTCTGTTATTATTGGTCCCCCCCCCTGTGCCACCCAACTTTAAAAAATCCTTGAATCGCCCCTGGCTGGCTGAAGTTTTGTATTTAATAAACAGAGAGTGAGAGTGGTATCAATCCTCTCATCTAACTTTTGACAAGAATGCGAGTAAGCATATTTCCAAAATGTCAAACTATTCTTTTAAAAATTTGTATGATCGTTGATATTTATGGATCGGGTCTGGTCAAATCTCAAAGGGCTGCTGACACAGTAGAGGGACAATCAAGACAATAAAGCCTAGCAGGTACTGTGTCTTCACTTTCAAAAGCTGTTTTGAAGCCATACAACTGGGCAAGGCTTATAAAGCGAAATAGTAAATAGTGCCGGACTAAAACTGGATACAGATATCAGTATCTGGGAATTAAATTTTTTCTCTTTTCTTTTTTTTTTTTTTACTCAACATAAAACAAAACTTTTCATTTACTGTGAGATGCTTTGTCACAGGTCTCATAGACGCTGGCTGGTTTGGATTAACGATGGAAGACATTAAAATGTTTCTAATCAAGAGGAAAAAAACAACGATTTACATTTATCTATGTAAAATCAGGCTGCATATGAGTATCCTACATGCAATAAAATATCGGGATTAATTATTTGAAGATAAAAACAGTAAAACTAAAATACAGTGTGTGAAAAGGAAGAACTGGATTATGATGGTGAGGTGAAAGATGCACATTCATGGACAGTTTACCTGTGGAAGTTGTTTTCGCTGGATGAGACCACTCCTACATTGGCCGCGCACAGGACATGCTTGCTGATGGCCTGGCTGGAGGTGTTTGCTGTTGCCATGGTGATGGTTGCCGAGGTCTCATTCATGCCCAGGAGCTTACCTGGGAGGATGAAAAATGTTTAGCAATCAAACAAGGACCCCCACAAACAGAAGCTCAATTCTAGTACTACTGTAAAGGAAATGTATCCGTCCAGTTTAATCTTGGACTAAATATATAACTGCTACATTTACAGACATCTCACTTACAGGTAGGCCAATTACTTGATTTGAATAGTGGAGATATGTGAAATCTGTTGTTTATTTCTGTTGTCATTTTAAGCTGTAACTGTAAATTTAAAAAAATACATTGACTTGAAAAAGTTTACACACCCATGCTAGAGTTGATTAAAAAGAGGATTTTTTAAACAACTTCAGTAGGGGTGTGTAAACTTTCTCAAGCCACTGTATATAGTTAAACATGGCGATGTGATCTATCTAACTCTTCTGCTGTGCTTATTTGCTGTACTGTGTTGCTTTGCTAGAGTCTTTGATAAACCAAATCTATCGTTACAAACAGCAACATCTCACCGCTGGTCGGCTGACTGCTAGTTAGGCTGGTGTCAATTTCTTTAGTTGGTAGCCCGAAAGGGAAATCCAACCTAACGATAGTGAAAGTGTTGACATATGAAAGCCTCAAACATGCATTTTAGATGAATGAGATGAGAGTACATCCAGTTGTTCTTCGTCCCCGTTTGCTCAGCATCGTTAAAATGGGTGTACAGGAAACAGGCGTTCCATTGTAATTGGGTCTAATGGATGTATTATTTTAAGTTGGGTCTTTACAACCATAAATACAATTCCACAGTCAAGTGTTGTAAAAAAAATGTTCATTAAGTTGCTGTATACAATGTATTTTGGGATCTGGTTTCAGGGAGGAAAGTGATGAAACAATAAGATAAAATAGATTTAGATGGTAACTAAAATGGGGGATGCGCACCTTCTTCAATCATATAAAAGGGAGTTAAAAAAAAAAAAAAAGCCTCAATTGTAGGCAAAGGGCCAGTTCACGTGCACCTAGTAATGAGCAAGGATTTGAGAGAAAGAATGGAGATAAATATGCACAAGTTACAAGAGGCAAATATAATGAAAAACCTGGAAACTGAAAGAATTAACTTCACTTAATTGGAATAAAGCTGCAATTTGCTAGAGAGAAAAGGGTCCAGCAAAGTCAGTTGTTCCACTCTGTTTTGTGTCTGAGTGCAAGGTGTATTCAGCAGATCTCAAACACAGTGAATGTCGATTAATTAAGGCGGATGCAGCATTAAGCAGGCACTTAAGAGCACACATATGAGTATACTCTCAGCTCTCAATAGCTGCCACACTATGTAGCTCTACAGGTGTGTTGTGCTTTGTGTGTTTGTGCAGGAAATACCATTAAGTGCTTCATTAGAGGCAAGAATTTTGCATAATGACAAAGGTGAAGAAAAGTTTATTAGCAGCAGGCTAGGAGGATTTTATTTCACTTTATAAATATAATTGATGAATACTACATGGGGGAGACTAATTTTATGACTTAAACGCCAACCTTTATCACTACGACCTACAACGTTGTAGGTGGTTATTTAGGCCTGTAAAGTGTATTTAGATGGTTGCAACTTAATTCTCAACAATTAAATCACCTTTAAAAGCCTGGTGATATTATATATTTCACTTATTGTCTCTTGTTTGGTTACAGATGGCATAAGACTGCTTATTAAACTTTCACGATGATGTATTGCCAGCCAAATGTTTGCAAATGTCTGTGTGCCCACGTGCTCTGCAATAATGCCAAATCTTAAATACCGATATATGTACAGGCTCAAACACTATATATTTGTGCTTTTTTTAAAGATTGTCTTTTAAGAAACGGATTAAAACACTGTGGCTTGGTTTTGTAGGATTTGCTGAAAATATAGGATATCCCAAGCCTTATCGTTTAAATCATATTATCATAAGATGCTGGTTTCTGGGAGCCCGGATAGCTCAGTTGGTAGAACGGGTGCCCAGATATGGAGGTTTACTCCTCAAAGCAGCAAGCTCAGGGTCACCTCCAACCTGTGGCCCTTGCCTCTATCTTCCCTTTCATGTTTTCAGCTGTCCTGTCAAAAAAAGGCTGAAAATGCTCACCAAAAAAAAAAAAAGGTAATTTTTGAAATTTCGTATACGGTCACTTTGGCCAACAAGAAAGATCATTCTTTTATTTGGGAGCAAGCAGTCATGAACTATTTTTTCCATTGTTAATAGCAAAAACATACTCTACTTTAGTATTAATAATAACACACACTACAGCAACTCTGTAATTACTCCCTTGATATTTCTGTCATTTTTCACCAACATTTTACAGTATGTACATATATGGTTAAAGCAACAGTTCTTGTGTTCAATCAAAAAATATGAATTAGTAGAACAATTTAACTCTGTATTTAATGATTATTGATGTGATTTAAGCTTACTAACAAATACATTTTATTTTACAAACACTTGCAAATGTAACCCACCTTGCTCCTTGATGAAGTCCTGTTCTGTCATGGTACTGGGCATTAAGAGCTCTCCCACAGCAGGCTGGATGGACACACTGAACTGGTCCTCCTTGGTGCTGAGGGAGGAAAACATCAGTAAAGGAAAAGTTATTTATATACAGGATGTCAAACATAGCACTAATCTTGTAAATTAGGACAATGTTCCATTCTTCTCTCAAATACATCTTAGTCTGAATAGATGGTTGATGACGTGTGGTATGTGTTTTGTGCACTTGTGTGTATTCATGCTTTGTTTGTGTATTAAATGTTTCTCTTCTGATTGCCTTTCAAACCATGCTCTGTGAATGCATTTTGGGCCAGATTGATTCCCCCATCCTGAACAGATTTTCTGATAGGGTTATTGATCAGCGCTGCCGATGGCATTCAGCAGGTTGATTTGAGCTGGGGCTGATTACTGGAGGAATAATTGTTATCTTAGTGAACTTGGATCAATTGTGGCTGCTGTGACACCTGGGAGTGCTGGCATAGAGCTGGTAGGAAAAGGGGAATTACCAAAGAACAAATGAGAGAGGAAAAAGCTAAGAGAAGATGCAAATGACCGCATGGAAAGAGACATGTAAGGTGGTGATAAATATCTGGAGACAGGATGAGAGCAGTAAGAGAAAAAGCGTGGTGAAAAAGATGTACAACTGAAGGTCTGAGAAAAAAAAGCCTGACTGATATGAGCTCATGTCAGGTTGTCGTCTTACCACAACTGGAAGTTGGCTGCTTGTGTCGAGTCGCTGAAGTCAATACCCATGGAAACTGTCACCGAGGCCTCTGGCTCCAGCCGCTCTGAGAAAAGAGGGGAGGAAAGACAAGGGGAAAAAAGGAGGAGTGAGTGACAAGGGCACAGTGTGCAATGTGGGGAAGGATGAAGGCAAAGGGAGAGGAGGTAGAGGAGAGTGGAGGGAAGGGGGTTAGTGCAGCAGCAGAGTGGAACAGACAGGCATCCACACCACTTGTGTTTTCTACTTCACAAAGCAAGGCCACCATGTGTGAGAAATCTATCCTTCAAACTAATCCCCCCCCCTCCACACCTCTAGCCTCGGGGAGATAAAAAAACACATGAAGGACTAGTATATTTTCAAAACAACAGGCTTGTCAAAGAGAGCATTAACATCAAGAGAGACGAGGTGAGGGAGACAGATAGATTGGGCAAAATGTGAGCGAGACAGAGAGTTAAGTTAAGCCAAAAAATGCTGAAGAGGGAGTCTGGACAGCTGAATGGGCTGAAAGAGGGGGGGGGGGGGGATTAACACAGACAGGCAGAAACATCCGCCACGCCTCCCCAGTCGGCCTATGTTTCTCTCTCCGTGGAGCAGGGCTATTTTACTTTTTTACTCTTTCCACAGACGGAGAAGAGACTCCAGAGGAAACCCCCTGAAAACAGAGCCATCATGGACTCACTTCCAATCCTGCCTTCACATCTACTCCAACCCATAATTTCTGGTTCCACCTAGATTCTTTTTCGCAATCTCTGTATCCTTCTCCCAAGTTGTCTGTGTTAATATAAACCATATAATGGGCTATTCGGAATACCATTGAAGTAGGATTTCTACTCAAACTGTGAAGTTACATTTATTCTTTTTTTGATGTATGTTTGTTCTTCAACAGAGGGCCAGATTGCAAATAGTAATTTAGTGGCTATATGTGTAGGAAAAAGGTGTCTTCAAAAGGGAATATGCAATATAAGATTTTTGAAAATCAACAATTTAAGAGGCATACCATGTTCATGAGCTGCCGATTATGTTGATTTGGACAGAGCCGGGCTAGCTGTTACCACCTGCTCCCAGACCATTTGCTAAGCTAATGCACTGCTGGCTATACCTTCACATTTATTGTACAGGCCTCGATCTTCTCATGTAATTCTTGGTACAAAAGAAAATAAGTTTATTTTCCCAATTGTGAAACTATTCTTTTAAAGGATAATTTAACAACTTGGGGCTCATCCAATAGCTTTGACCGTATCATAACCATGTACTCCAAAGACCTTCAACAGGGGGTCCAGGGCCTCCGGGGGGTCCTTAAAGTTACTGCAGGAGGCCCATCAATTTATTGTTTGTTTGTTTTTGTAAAGTTTTTTTCAGTACAGAAAAATACTTTGCACATCTATAAGTGCATCAGAGGGGGATAAGCAGGTCAAAAGATGCAAAGAAACCTCCACACACTGTCTAAACTGTAAACTAAAAATGTGTCATTAATGGCACCGATGTTTTCCACAAACAATTTCAGATTTGACCATTTGTACCATTTCTCACCCAAATACATTTGGCTAACCAAACTATTAAATTAAGGGTTTAACAACCGTTCACGTAGCAGTGAGCAAAATAGACGCAATGTAAAAATATTTCGTTCTAAATAAAAAAAACTGTCATGTATTTAAAGATACAGCGGTCTAAAACGCTGGTATCGGAAAGTACTGAAGTTTAAGCACCAATCCAAAACCACGTAATAAAGAAAAAGAATGAAAATCAACATTAAAGTAGTTTGTGTTCTTTTTCTGTTATATCTGACTGTCAAACTGGACAAAAAAAAAAAAAGAAAGTTCTGTGGCATTCATTGTTTGTGTTTGTTCATGTTTCACAAAAAGTTTAACCTGAACAAAAATAGAAATCATATCACATCAATCCAGGGTTAGTAGTATACAGCTGTTAAAACATAATAAAATATATAATACACTGGTATCAGTACTCGGTATCGGCAGATACACAAGTTCAGGTATCAGAATTGGTATCGGGAAGTAAAAAATGGTATCAGATCATCTCTACATGTATTATCCCCTAACGAATACACACAAAACAACATTACATAAAGCTTTGTCTGTATTCATCCTCTGCAACTTATACAAACCAACTCCAGCCACCAGCTCACAGTAGCCAGGCTCAATCGATCCACATTAGCCACTGTTTGGCTGCTTGAGTTCCTTCGATGCCCAATCAATCTCCTGCAATTGACAGTTTTAACGTGCTCCACTGCACACCTCTTCTGTGTGTTTGTGTGTGTGCATGAAAAAGAAAATCTTCAGGGGGCACAGTTCTCAGTCTTATATTAACCCAAGTGTAGCAATCATTCAACAGTGTGACAAGAAATATGGAGATGGCGCATGTTTGTTTGTCCTGATCGATACTAATGAACAGGGATTAGATGAAGTAATATTGGCTGTTTTCAGGTTGGGGGGAAGGGGATAGGGCTATTTGCTGAGCTGATAGCAAACAGGCTTAAACAGATCATTTAATATCTGTCTGAGAAAACAATCATAGCATAGGTAGAGCCGCAGGAATTCCAGAAAGCCATCATGAATAAATAGGAGGGACGGTAGATTTCGCACAGATTGTAATAAACGTGGTTGTTTGACATTATAGAAGGGAAACAACAACTATGACATCTTAAATCTGCAAATACTGAGTTCAGGCTGTTGACATACTTGTCCCCCATGTGTGTAAGGACAGCCAAGTTTAGAAAGTAAAAAATCGTAGGTCAGTAGTATTACAATAAAAAGAAGGGAATAAAATCGATTACATAGAAGCTCTAAGGCCACTGCAAAATCTGCCAGGCTTTCTTAGGGAATTGGAAAACGGAACATGATTAAAAAAAAAAAAATAAATCTGAAGACCCCCTTGAAATTAAAGTACTAAGTTTTTGTATTTACATAGAGTTAATGACAGACATAAATCAAGAAAATATATATTATCAAACATTTAACATCATACTTTAAATAATGCTTATTATAATTCAAATTTTTGTTGCAACGAGTAAGAAAGGTTAGTTGGAAGGAGTGCTGCTTGATATGACAATAGAAATCTATAAAATTTATAATTTGTTGTTTGTTTGTTGAACTTTCACCGTTCTCCTTTTAAATGATTATTACTGTCCGACCCTTTCTCTTCAAGACAGGTAGCCATGTAGGCAACATGTGTATGTGACGTTAGTCCAACGGAGGTTATCGTTATGGGAAGTGACATAATCACAACGTCTCCCGGCCATTTCCCCCCGAAGAAAGCTGCTACCAGCCAGGCTAAAGCTAATATAGTGAGCCTTAAGAAACAAGGGGTCTGTCTATGTAGATGCAATCCCCTACAAAATCACAGTGGTAATCAAGAATGATTTATTATTTCCAAATAGAGCTATTTGTCATCTTCTAAAAATTATTATTATTAATCATATCGCGGGGGGGAAAAATACTGCATTGTCAGATTTTTTCCAATATTGTGCAGGCCTACAGGACGGTATGTGGGATTGAGTCGAAATAAACTACAGTGTTTGCGTGTGTTCCTGCTGATAAAGGAACACGTCAGCCAGTGCAGGTGTGGGTCACAGATGAGCTTTTAACAGTTTTTAAACAATGGAGCTCTATGGCACAGAGGAAGAAGATTCATCAAGCTATTGATACAGAGAAGGATTCATTTATTGTTGGTTTTTATTTATTTATTTTTTTCCATGGGATTTGGTGACAATAAGACAAATTTAAATATCGTCAGCCTTTAATTTTGATAGCACACTTCTGGCAATGTTACAAACTAATGAGCAATATTGGATTTATCTGGTGTACCTGGAATATTTTACATGTGTGGCACTCGTACTCACCGATGGTGTTAAAGCAGTGGATGTTCAGGCTCGCGGGACTTCGGTCTCCTATGTGGATCTCATCCAGACTGTGGTCTGAACTGTTGGTCAGTATGACCTGTACGGCCACCATATTGGGCTGGTACAAACAGGGCTGCCTGGAAAAATGGTACTTGGCGGACAGACCTTTTCCTGTCATGTGGTGAAGGAGCTCGTAGGTTTTCACAGGGCCGAAAGATGGAGTGGTGACCTAGAGGGACATAGGAAAGATAGGAATAAACCTCAGCAAGCACTGATTCTAAGTAGTTTTTTTTTACATTGCACTAACCCTTCTTGATTATCTGAGAAAGAAAATGTAGCATGGACTGGATTGATCTAAGAAGAACTGAGCACTGCTGGAAACAAAAGCCTGAGCGCAAAAGCAGACCATGAAGATGAGAAAAGCATTGTGCATGCAGAACATTTCCCAGAAGTCTAAAGCTCTCCTCCACACGATATCCAGGGACGCCTTGTACATTACAGTGCAAATGCATCCACGCAAGAGTACAGATTAATACAATACTCCAGTCTTTTCATCACCAACCCAAGGGTTGGCCAATAACTCCCTGCCAACCCTCCCTTTATTAATTATGTAGGGTAAAGAGGAGCCCATTTAAGAAATGTCCTCAATCAGCCCAGTTAGATGGAAATGGGCCGGACGCACGGTCAAACCAGGCTGAATAAAAACAACCTCTAATGAATAGAAGCACAAGTGCCTGCATGGGCCAAACCTGCCACTCGCAGGCCTATTTAAAAGGGGCTTTTACCTTTTCAGAGGCAGGAAATTGCATTACCTTTGAGAGGTCTAGAAAAGAAAGGATGCGGTGGTGGTGTATTCTTACTCCTAATAACATCTTGCTACTAATGCCGTAATTTCAACTGTATGGTACGGGTGTGCTCGACTTGCTTCTTCGGTACCATTACCTTTCTATTTCATTTTCCACCCTGGATAGTACCCCCTCAAAGAGGACGAGATTCCGAGCTGTAGCGATGCCAACTAAAACTGCTGTGAAATCATCTTCAACGCGGCACGTGC
>NC_048422.1:21722025-21803956 GCF_013103735.1 Etheostoma cragini | reverse complement strand
AGTGTTTTAAATCCACCTTCTAGTGTCGAGTCAGCCCACTTGGAACCTCGTACCAAAAAAGTACCAGGTATTATACAGGACTTTAGTTTTTGGAAAACCAAAAAAGAGCAGTAGAGTAGAGTCAAGTTGAGCCGTGATCATCTTATTGCGAACATCTTATTGAAAAACATTAAGCACATTTGTAGGTTATGTAGGTTGTACATTGTCACAGTATGGTTGGTGATAATTATACATTTTTTCTCTTGTAAAAAAAAAAAAAATAGTCACAAATTTAGGGTGGGGATGTTACGTACTCCCTGCCCTGCTCTCTTTTTCCTCAGGCTTCTTCCCTTTTTTTTGTTCTTTTTGGCCAGATCGCCAGACTCCCATAGTTTTGGTTTAATCAATAATATTTAATTTGTGAATAAACCTGCATTTACTTTGCCTATTCTCGGGTTTGGTGTTATTAGATGTTGGAAGTCACATTTAAATTGTGTTTGTTTGCTGTGGCTGTAACACCATGCAAGGGAAAAGCATTAGCAAAAATTAGAGGAACATTGTTTACACTTTCACTTTTCCACTTGACGGTAGCAACTGTCAGCTCTCTTCAAAAACAAAAAGGTAGGTCAGCCCACACAACACACATCATACACATATTGCATTGTCAAACGTGACAACATTCACCTAATGGGCATAAACTTCAGACACTTCAACAAAACAAAGTAATAAAAAGCATCACACAATAAATGACAACTTTGAGTAGTTTCTTCATGTTACAGAGATCCATCTGCCTTGAGTGACGGCACTAATTAGTTCAAAATAGCAGGGCAAACAAAGCTTTTTCACACCCTCTACAACACCTAAATGTATTCATACGCTGACACAGAGGCAAAACTGGTGTAAATGAGGAGTTCAGAGACAAAAAACAATTCCTATTTATTGCCTCAAAGTGATTAAAAAACAAACACTAAAACAATAAAAGTCAGAAGAGTGACAAGAGGGAAAAAAATAGTGTGAAATATAGCGTTTAGCATTACAGATCCTGTAAATAACATGACTGACTGAATGATTTAAATGATTAACAAGATGTGTTAAACTCATTAAGCTTATCGAATATGACTGAAAATGTGATATGTGGAAACAGGGGAAACATGCAGGCACGATTCTACAGCCCACAGTGTTGACTGGTGTCTGTGTACATTGTGTTATTAAGCTGGACGCATTGGGAGTGTGTTCTGACTCGGGTGAGAATAATGTGCGAGGCATCATCCGACGACCTGTCATGTGGCGTGTTTGAGGATGAAGAATGGGTTTGACATACAACAACATCAGTGGAGAAATAAAACCCTCACTATCTTTGTATTGTAGCAGCAAGAGATGAAAATTACTGCAAAGTATAGAAAGTTGACTTCCAAAAAAGTCAGTCTTCTTCAATCCTGTTTACTTATGCTTGATTCGATATTTACGGACCATTTTAATTAAATCAGATAACATAAAGCTAATCTTAGAGACAATATTTTAGGTGAATTTGTATGGCTGCTCGTGTATATGTATGAAAATTTACAGTAACCAGGTTACTACAGTGCATGTAAAGTGCATGTTCTCCATTACCCACAGAGCACCACAAACTGAAGCCTCCAAATTGCATTAGTTTAAGCTCGGTGTATCTAATAAACTGGCCACTGAGTATATTTGTGACCGATTTTCAAAGATGTAAGTCTTCAGTAGCAGCAAATAGACTTGTAGCTGCAGTTTGAGTATCATATTGGTACCAGTATAAAACATGTTGAAACAATAGCCTGCCTAGGTCACATTAGATACAAAATAAACACGACTATAATAAACAACACCATCTCTCAGTCCCCTTGACAGAGCAGCAGTGTCTCTTGTGCCCTGACCGCCCAAGCGCCTGTAAAGGAGGTCAAACAAACATCCGTGCAGTGTTGCAAAGCCGCGGTGCCCTCACAAGCGCCCGTCGCGCCAACGCAAGCCTGCAAATTTATTGGGCCACTTTTGGATGTGTCAGAGCAGTCGGTGTCGATAAAGCTGGCCATAATGTTTGCCAGCCCATCACAACAGAGATTTACCTTTCTGACAGACGCATCCGGCTTTAACGTCCTGTCTGCCGTCTCGCCACCGAGCAGGTGGCAGCAACAGGAGAAGGGACGGAGACAGGACAGGGCTTCAAACTGCTTATTATCACCAATTTGACACAGTGGACAGTTCAAGTCTGACACTAGTACCCACAGAAGCCCTTTCACTCTTCCATCCATTGTTGCCCTGTTAATCAGGACAAGCCCATAACACCTCAAGTGTAAATAAGAGCAGAAGAGGGATGTAACCTTGACATCTCTGTCAGTCTCCCTTTCTTTCTTAGGCTCCCATTCTCCATCATGGACAGGAAGGAGGGAGGTGACAATGAGGGAGGAAGTTGATTGAGAGGCTCTATTATGCATCAACTTAAAGGAAGCTCCCGTGATGGATGACACAGACACCAGTCACCTTCAGAGCCTGGACGCCACGCTCCCAGCACCCTCTCTGGCAAATGACCTGAAAATCCCGCTGACATATTCAAAAAGGGCTAACTGGAGCCGGGTAGCCTTGTGCCATGTGCATAAGAGGGACAATTTAAAAGAAAGTGGTGCGGGGAGTACAGAGATGTATGGGCATATATTGAAAATCCATTTCTGTTTTTTTCAGACACCGTCTGCCTCCAACACCAGGGACAGGATTACATTATGCTCTACAAGAGTTGTGAGTATAAAGGTACAGGACATGTGTTTGACTTTAGGGCCTAATTGTTCCCCTCAGTCAGGAGATGACAATTAATTGAGGGGCGTCACAAAGACCTTGACTGCAAATTGGATTAAATAAATGTTACTACAGCCATCTAAAACTACTTCAATGTAACAAGAAGTCTCTCCAGCACATATAGACAGAGGTTACTTCATTTATGCCAATTTGTCAGTAAATTAGGTATTTTAAAATGATTAATTTTGAAATTTTTCATTAAAGAGCATTAGCAATAATACTGGATTGTTATTCAGAAACAGTATTGTCCTTCATTTAGCTTTGCAAGTATTATTAAAAAACTGTCCAAGTGGGATATTTTATAGAACTATGGCTTCAACTAATGATCGTTTTCATTGTGGATTAAAAGTATGTTATACATACAATAACACGGGCTACAGAACATAGAACAGTGGAGTTTACTTGAGTATTTCCATTTTCTTTACGTATACGTCTACATTTCAAAAGGAAAATATACCAATATACTTTTATACCAACTGGTTCATGAGTCTTTTATTTTCTTGAATCTAGAGTAGCATCTCTAATTCTGTCATAGTTTAAGAATGTCACACATTAACTACAATTAGAATGCATGTACTTAATGGAGTATTTCTATACAATGGAATTGTTATTTTTGATTGAGTAAAGGATCTGAATAGTCACTCCATGACTGAAAGAAACAAGCTGCATAGTACCACAGCAATGTTTTCATGTAAGCATGGATATGGCAGCTTATTAATGCTTTTGGATTTCCAGATAAACGGTTAGGACCCTAATTCACTTGCTTACAGTAATACATTAGCTAGGTGATTTGATTAGATATGTCAAAGTCTCAGCTGTTGCAGCCAACAATAAAAAAAAACACAACATTTTTAGGGGCCGCTGTCATCAACTCTGTCACTTTGGAAAAGGACAAACACAACTGACAAAAGGAGGAAAACAGAAAAGATTAAATGCCAAAACACAAATATATACACAGACAAAAAACGAGTGAGAAAAGAAATGCTTCCACAGCTGCATTAAAGAACAAACAATTTCCAAAGTATCCACTTGCTGCACAGCTATTTCTGTGTGGGCATTTATTCCTATTTAAGAGGCAATCTCTGCAGTTTGAGTGGCAGCAGGAGGTTTGGAGGGCAGGGGCTGCTATATTCGTGGCGCCTGGGGTCCTTCTGCTGATTCATAATTAGACGTGAACCCCCTGAGCGCCCACTCCGGTGAGGTCAGAGGGGTGAGGAGGGAGGCGGGGGAGGAGAAGGGGGCGAGCTGGCGCCCGCCTGATGGACACCAAATGAACAAATTATGATGGCCCCCGCCGGGCGTGATGGGGTCAAACGCCATGCGCCCCACCGCTGACAGTTCAATTTCCCCCCAACGCAGCCCTATTCGCTGACTGCTAATTATGAATGAAAAGTTATCAGCCTCAGCCACCCCACCGCACACACGGACAGCGGTCGGAAGAGGTTTGGGGCGGGGTGGGGAGGGTGTTGGGGATTTAAGAGGCATTTGTGAGAGATCCTAATGTCAAAATGTTATTAGAGAGAGCGGTAGCATGCAGAAACTGGGGAGAGGAGGAGGAGACAGAAGAGGTGGGTCAGAGACAGTGACTAGGGTTAATCTAAATGCCTTTGATAACCATGCAGTAATTCTCTAAAAGGGCCCGAGCGCTCAGCTGAGACAGACTCGCTGCCTCAGTGGGCAGATTGCTGAGAAATAGAAATGACACTGGGGCCAGTGTGTGTGTGTGTGTGTGTGTGTGTGTGTGTGTGTGTGTGTGTGTGTGGTATGTAAGCGTGTGCATGCACGGGGAGGGGCAAGTGTGAATAAAGCCAAGGTTATTTACCCTTGTCTATGAATCCCGATGCCCGTCATGTATTTATGCATAGAATTGACTCCAAATCAGATGTTGATGTGCAAAAAGTTCCCTGTTCTAATCTGCATTTCTATTCTCTATTACTCCATGGCCTTCACCTGAGGAGGAGAGAGTGACTAACAAGACTGGTGCTGCATAAACACTGTCCTAAGAGCAGCTGTCAGTCATCCTGACTGACAGGCGGGCACACTAGGAATATAGAGTCACTCCCCACAAAGCTAAGTACAAGAACAGACCTAGGACAGTGTGGAGGCCGTTCAAACAGCTATTAAAAAACACATTTGTCTACATGCAGGTAACCAAATTGTGTCCCATAAAAAGTGAACACCAATTCAGAGAAATCAGTCATTTTAAAGCATTAGCATAAAGTCTTAAAAGGTCCCATGACATGGTGCTCTTTGAATGCTTTTATATAGACCTTAGTGGTCCCTTAATACCATATCTAAAGTATCTTTCCCAGAATTACAGCCACTACAGCCAGTCCCACAATGAGCTTTCCTTAGGACGTGCCATTTCTGAGTCTGTAGCTTTTGAGGAGGAGAGACGGGGGGCAAGGTGGAGGTTGGGGGTGTGGCCCTGACCAACTGCGACTTTGCTCATTTGAAAGCCATGATTTCTCTCTCTCATGGGTGGGCCAAATTCTTTGGACGGGCAAAGCAGAGAAAGGGGAGGTAACCTTGCCCCTTATGACCTCATAACGGGCAGGATTAAAGATCGGCCCATTGGATCTTTCATTTTCTCAAAGGCAGAGCAGGATACCCAGGACTCGTTTACACCTATCACCGTATCTAGCCACTTGGGGACCATAGTCAATCTGGGGGAACTCATATTAATGTTAAAAAAAAACTCATTAAGTGACATTTTCATGCCATGGGACCCAAATCTTTTTTCTTCATACTTTTCCTGAAATTCTCTACTTTAGAAGAGTTTATAGGTGGAAGGTGGAGGTTAAAACTAAATCGGACAAATCACCTTTCTTACTGTCTGTTATAACTAACTGTAATGTTAAGCTAATTGACTGTTGCTATAAATGTAGCCTACATATAAGAGGGTGCTATTGATCTTGTTAAACTTTTGGCAATAAAGCAAGACGTTGTCATATGCTGCTGACATTGAAAAAACCCTCTCAGACAAATTTATATTTTGCACCATATAAATCAAATTAACTTCACAATCCAAAAAGTAAATAACTTAAACTGTAAAACTCTTTTGAATTAACATTCTTTTCACAAATGTCTCTCATTGCAACGTTTTCTCTTTCTGTATATTGTAGAAGTACAACTAACACATGATTAATGGACAAGTCAACAGTCTATCAATTAATTATTTTATTTTATTGTAAATGCAATACTTTTGGTGAAATGCATTTTTTGGACATTTTAATTCATAAAAAGATTTTTTTCTCTCCCTGAGAGACGCTTTTTTTTTTTTTTTTAAATCTAAAATCCTTAAGGTAAAATAATTGTACTTACACGTTTAAAAATTTAAATATATCTACAGTGTAAGTGTATCTGTAAGTAATCTTTTTATTGCAAAGCAGCAATTCCAAAAGAAAAGCACGAGTCAAACACCTGGATAAACGCTGGCCATTAAAAATCACCATCAGTGTTCTGAATTAAAATCTTCAAACAGCAGAGCTAGCACAGACCTGCTGGCTATGAGACATAAAATAGACACAGCAACATCAGAAAGAATGGTCTGGACATTTTCCTCCCGGGGGGGGGGCGACGACAAGATACAAAATATACAGACAAGTAGAGAGAGGAGAGAAAGGAGCCGTCACACTTGGAAAGGTCAACCATCAGATATACACAACACCGAGACACAAGGGACACAACATCTGACGGAGAGAGATGGAAGGTGACAGAGAGGAGGAGAGAGATGAGAGAGAGAGGGGGGAGAGAAATACAGTGGGTGGACTCATAGATGAGACACAGAAATAGAGTTCAAGGGTGTGGAAGAGCAAAAGACAGCCAGGGTGGGAAAGACAGACTATAAGAGATATAGGAAACAGGAAGAGCAGTTCCACCATCCTGACTGGCTATAAATATAAGAAGGCAGAAAAGGTCAGTAGTTGGCGTCTGGAGCAGAAATGTTCCACAAGGGAGAGAGGTTCATTTCACAATCTCATATGCTGCTCTGCTGTTCTGTCTGTGTCCGACAAAAAAGGAACAATTGACTCTCAACACACGTTGATGGAGGAAATGTCATGTTGTGTGTTTGGATTGCAGACACACACACCCACACAAGTATAGTATACTAACCTGCATTGTGGAGGAGATGTTGGAGAGAGAAAGGCCCTCCAGGTCGGACAGCAAACTTGAAGAGACAACCAAAGATTTCGGTGCATTTGTTGGTGCAGCAGAAACTAAAAAAAAACAAAGAAAACTGAAACGTTAAGCTTGTTAAAGCCACTATGTAGTAGTGTCATGCATTACTGTCTATTACAGTGTCTTTTTTGATGGAATGGAATTTACACATAGTGGCTTTTAATCTATGCTCACTGCTTTTCTGGTCAAAAAAGGGCCAACTACCATATAACACGTGCCCGCAGTTAGGTACAATTAGGAATCGTAGTATCAACACAGGCCTGTGTGCTTTCAATATGTACCTCCGCAAAAGAGGCTACGTTTTTGGCTTGGTTTGTTTGTCCGTCTATCAGCAGGATTATGCAAAACGTATTGGCCCAGTTTTCATGAAACTTAATGAAATGGGTGAGCAAGAGCCAAGGAAAAACACAACGGATCACAGAAGGCTTGTATCATGTGGACGCGCAAACAGTTTTGTTGACATTCCTCACAAGGGTGACAGAAACTACGCACTATAGCTTTAACATTGCAGCATTTTTGCTGCATTCATGTGGAGTCTAAATAACTGAAAAAAATGAGTTCCTGATTGGGGAAAAAAAAAAATCACACTGCATTAACATTGCAGGATAGAGCATACCTTAGCAAAGGTGTGCACTCTCAGGGTGCCCTGCTGGTTCTAGTTTCAGCAACATTCAATTTCATTTAAGAACAAAAGTGATTTATAAACTCTTTCGGGATTTTATTGGAGATATTTCTTTCATTAATACATAAGTTCTAACAGAGTTACATGAGATGTAATTGACGGCCTGGTTGAATTAAAGTGCTGTTGTTATAAGCATGTCATTTTTGTTGGGCCACAACCTATTGTTGTTTGTGAGAAACAAATCTATTCTGTAAAAACTTCTTTCACTTAAATGATGTGTATTAAATTATATATCATATATGTCTTATTTATATGGAAAGTTTGTTAGGCTTTATGCCAGCACCATGCACTGAACGTCTGGAATAGCATGGTTACATACACTCAGTAGTTTTCTTCTGGGGGCTCCTTCAGCTTCAGAGAAAATATCTGGGTCATTATATGGTAGATGCTCGACTTTCTTCTCTGGGAATTTCCTAAATTTCTCTGCCTGTCATTTGGTATTGGGCGGGTAGAATACATTTCATCTATCAGAGCTTTTTTGGAGCCTGCTGGTTATGTGGGTCTATGTGAGCAGAATTTGTGGGGAGTAAAAGCGCAACAAGCTAAACAAACTAAGAGAACTAAGGGAAACTGCAAAGTTGGGCAATAATTCTCAATGGGGCTGCTGCAGCTTTAATCTTGATAGATGTCAAAAATTGACTGATTTACAGCATGAAAGTGTAGATAAACTCACAGTCATCTAGATCCAGTAAGGATACTTCCACCTTGGAAGTCACTTCCACCTGAAAAATAAAACAAACTCGGCAACATGCTATGAGCACCACAGTAGAAGAGGACCAGGTAGAAAAATGACCCCTCAAAACAAAAAGTAGTGACATTATGTTTCTATTCAGTGGGTGAAATGTTTAAATTCTACTAGCAGTGTCTCTCATGACACATTTATCCCAAAAACAGATACTCTACATTTATATGTATACATGACCACTTATGCACAGTATCCTGTCACAACCGATACACACCACCTTGTGCGACTGCGGTCGGCTTGTCAAGTGTTAACTTGTGGGAATTACTAAACACGGCTTTAGCCAGCCCCACTACCGGCCCAATAAAAAATGCATTTAAACATACAAGCACTTTTATCACCCTTTCTCCACCCGCTCCTAACCAACCAAGGCTCCATTCACGTCACCATAACTATAAAATTCACGTCACCAGAACCATAAAATTCCACTCTGCATACTCCAGACTGAAGCAGTAAGGAAGGGAAAAAAATAAAACAGGAGGGAGTGAGGAATGGGAGTGAAAACTATCAATAAAGTTAGAGCCGTATCTTATCAGATCTTCTCTGATTGACGCTTGGTGGCGGTAATAGAGACAGAAACATTGTCAGTAAACGGAGGTCTGAAAGAGCAACAGAGAGAGACAGAGAGAGAGAGAGAGAGAGAGAGAGAGAGGGAGGGAACAATGCATAATTCATAGGCCATGACCAAATGACAAACTGTATGAAATGAGAATTTCATAGTGCAGAAAAGGAAAGGGAGATTGAGAAACAATGTGGTGAGCATAACCGGTAAGAAAAAAAGAGGCTGAATGAAAGAAAAAAGAAAGCTGATAACAGAGAAGTGAATTATATCCCACAAAATAAATTGTAATTTTGACGCTCTGGCCACATGTTTTCCAGAGGAACAACAACTCCCCGGGAGAACCTGGTCTTTATACAGTTGGAACAGAACAGAACTACAACAGGACTTTCTCCATTAATCGTGTTTGCAAAGTGAAAGTGAGCTGAAACTATGCATTGAAGTATGATAAATGCATAAGATAAAATTGCATGCAGCGTGTTGCCACGGCTACAAAGGTTGACACAAGCATTTGTTTGTTTTTAATGTTTTTATATAGAAGTACACCCCGACATTTCCAACAGTGTGGTTACTTTTCAGAGGCGACAATAGATTCCAGTAACTCGTTCCAAGTCCTGTATTATTGGATGGATGTTTTAAGCTTATTGTATATTTTGCATACATAATTTTAAGCATACTTGTTTATTCTATTTAGATCTTATTGGATATCCAGATGACCCGGAATCATAAAATAAAATCAAGAGAAACTATCATGCTATCACGAAGAGCGAACGTAGTTGCAAAAACATCAGTTCACGGAATCCTAACTTTGTTGTATTTCAGCTATTCTAAAGTCCAAGTTACAGAAATAAATTAACTTGTTATGTTAATCATTCATTTATATTTATAAAGGGTTTTCCATCGTCTTGGAGCAGTCTAATCAAGCCATCCATTAAAACAAGAGAGTATAGCTACACCTAACCACACATCCTTATAATCTGTTATTTTAAAACGAGGCGTCCAAATGCGCTATGGAGCAATCGATGCACCCTTGCAGGCATGTAGCGTCTGGCTTATGAGTCCTCAGGGATCTGATTGGCCAACATGGATTTAGGGTTAGGCTTATATTGCTGCCTGTTGCTTTGCCATGCCCTTGACAGCGCTTTCACGTTTTTGATTTAGACAGAGATTTATTTTTTAACAGTTCTTGTGTAGACCAGATTTTTGGGAGAACGAACAACGGAAAAACACTTTTTTTTAAGTACACCAACGTATGTGTGGACTAGGCCTAATGACTGATCAAAAGACTGGAAACAACCTCAGGCATCATCCTAATGAAGGAAAGATAGTTCAAAACGTCTAGTGAGTAAAGAATGGTGTAAAGATGTTGTATGGTAAAGATTGTGTGGTAAAGAGTTGTACGACAGGTTTTATTTTTGTGGCTCTCTCTGATCTGCCTCTTGCACTGTGTTCAAAATATTTCTGCTACTCGGTTAAACCATGTTCATCCTAAATCCCAATGAACCCAACTAAATCATGCAGTTACCTTGGGTTTTGACTTCACATCTCTTTTCTTCTTCTGTTGTGTTGCGGGGGAGTCTGAGTCGGAATCGTCCTCGGAGTCTGTCTCTGAGTCGGATGAGCTTTCGGCTGACGAGCTGGTAGCTTGGGCTACAGGTCCATTTCCGTTTTCATCCGAGTCACTGAAACACAGAAAAACAGCAAACATAGCCTCAGACATGGCATTATTAGAATTAATAGAATACATTCTGCACATGAAAATAATGGTACTGCACATTTACATTTAACACATACAGTTTCCATATTAATATAAAATTTGAACAAATAGGCTAAAAATCATCAGGCAAAGCAAACTTATATCTTAAATCGTATCCCTTTTCTTTTTTATTGTTCATTTGAACCAAAAGCTGAAGCTCGTTGTTGCCCAGTCAGAACAACAACGATCAATCTGTTTTTGTTTGTGAAGTTAATTCAATGTTGCATTCACTCGAAAAGATTTTTTCCATCTTTCTCCTTTCTCTTTCACTTGCTCTGTCCCTCTTCAATTTGTCCCGATAATGAGTGTTTACTCCGCCTGCCTGGGATTTTCAGCAGTTAAATTAATGAGGGGAATTGTGACGGTAACTGGCTTTTTAACTTGGGCGATGATGAAAAGCCAGTATTAATTTGGCCTACAGATTTCATTTGCTGCGAACAGGAAAAAGTGATATAAATCACAGTGGGCCTGATTAGGCCCTGCCTGAAATGACTGGGCCATAATGAGGGCATTATGCTGTGTTTGTTGTGGAAGCACTGGGGTGAGCTACTCTAATTACTGTGTGTTATGTGTGTGTGCAAGTGTTTGTGTGTGTTTGAGCACTGGGGTAAGTTGCTCTAATTATAATCTCTAATGGAGAGAACAGGGTCAGCCGGCGGCCTGTCACACAGCAAAATCTGGTACATTCTGTGGGAGTTTTGTGTGTCTGCAAGCAAATGAAGTAGAGTGTATAAGAAACTGAATTTTCCAATGTGTAAGAGTGTACGTGAGCATATTTAGTAGTAATGACTCAAATCTCATTCATCTGCAACACCAGGCTGTTAAATGACCACTCAAAAGTCATTATCCATTAGCCATGTAAATGTGGGTTACGCTACTGGAGGAAAATTCTCCTTGATTAGCTTGTTAATGGAACTCACACTAACAATATTCTAGCAGCTCTTTCAGCCAGATGTGTGTATGTATGTGAGAGACAGAGACAGAGAGAGAGAGGGACAGACAGACAGAGAGAGATAGAGAGAGAGAGAGCAAGAGAGCAGGGTTTTACAGAACAATATGTGTGTAAGACTAAAAGACTATAGGGTTACCTCCTTCCTATCTGAAAACATTGAATTGGGCTAACTTTGGTGATTAGTGAATGTGTTTACTGAACTTTGGTTGTTTGGTGTTTTTCCATCTCTTAAAGGACTAAATAATGTTATCTGGTCCTGTTCAAAATGGCATTAGATTTAGGGACTAAATGAAGAATTCTCATTTGAACCTTTCTTAATTAGGGTTAGGGTTGCACACACACACACACACACACACAAACACTCGCACACACACATAACATTTTAAAATCTTACGGTTAACTTTTAAATCTATCCAAGGATTAGCGGCAGATCAGCAGATCTGCTCCTCCTGGATGGGCCAGAAACCAGGCTCATAACCAGAGGTGATGGACCCTTTGCTGTAGCCGCCTCTATCTTGTGGAACAGTTTACCTTTTCCTATTAAATCCGCCCCTACCCTCTAACACTTTAAATCACTTTGGCTTTTCTTTCCCGTTAGGACAGATATTATTACCTTTTATTAGTTGCTATATAAATAAATTGACGTGGACATTGACATTGCTGTTGTGTAGACAGCATCTAGTTTGAAATGTATCCTGCTACATGGGGTGCTTAAGATTTACATCTGTGTTGATTCATCTTGTATCATCATATATCACAAAAACTCCATCCTCACTGTTGGTGCAAAGATAAAACTCCAACAAGTATAAGAATCTAAATTCTCTGCAATTTATTTTTTCCTGGCAAACACACCTGATGAAGCGCAAGCTGAACAGAAGGAAGTAATGCCAGACGGTGGGTTGTCATATAGATTATAAAAATGGCTGAAGTTTGTGAACAGATGTGGGTTTGAGTTTATTGATGAAGCAAAGTGCTGATAACATTTGTTGCTGACTACGGCTTCTCACAAGCACACACCTGTCTCACTAGCTAAGCAACAAAGAGGAAAAAGGTAACATCTGGACAAGAAAATTGATGCCTTCCGAGTCTCACAGACGGGAGGGGTTTAACTGTACCTGAAAGCAGCAGTTGGTTTGCTTTTCTTGTGCGGTGCCTTGATCGTCTTTTTCTTCTTTTTTTGTTCTGAGTCAGATTCACTGGAGCTCTTTTTAGATCCACTGGAACTTTTTCCAGAATCACTGGAGGTATGGTCTGACTCTTCACTGCTTTCCTCCTCACTCCCACTGCCTGACTCTGTGCAGACAAACAGATTATATGTAGTATGTCAGTATTAACTGTGTAGATAGAGAGATAGAACATAAAACATAAGTCTGGTGAATCTAAGTTATAGATTGTGTACTTTCATGAAATCAAACCCCTGTTTTTGATCACTTTTATGGTCAGGATTTTTTCAGCAAAAGGCATTCAATGTATTTACATTCTGTAAAGGCCTCTGTATGTAGTAGTTTTCATTGTTAGTGGCGGAGTACATCATTCACACCCAGGTATTCAAATTACACGTACACGCAGCATTTACATGAAATGAGCCATGCATGTAATTCAACACAACTGTTTTTTATTTTATCTCATTGATATCACCGTTCACTCTCCTAATATTGTATCAGAGCTGTATTAAGTTACTGGTAACACTAAATGAACATATCCTATAGTTGCTGCTCCACATTAATAACATTCCACTGGCAAAACGTGGGGTGGCTTTTATTGTGAAGCAGTCAAAGGTAACGGATTGTTTTAGTACAAAAAAGTTAGCACACACTGTTAATCAAAAATGTCATTTTCCATCAGTTTTAAATATTGAAAAAAGTAATGAAACAAGAAGCAGCTAACCAACCAACCAACTTCTACAGTATGTGCTTGTTGTGTGCAAAACTACTAGCGCCATGTGCAGCAAGAAATCAGATCCACCATTATTAACTTACTTCTTCATTTTTAATCTGACGTTTGTTTGGCTGCACTGTACACAGATACACCAGTTACTCCTCCGTTGTGTTTCTGACCAAGTTCAACGAGGGTTTCATGCTTTGAATTCTGGGACTAGGGCATCAAACTACACTTTGTGTTATCACCAATTATTAACCAGAAATCTTCAAGATTTTATTACTTTAATTAATCTGGGAATCTCTGTATGTGTGTGTGTGTGTGTAAACTATCTCATGAACCATTCATCCAATCTACTTCACACTTGAGTTATCCCATGAACTTGGGGGTTTGGAATTTGCAGCAGTTTGGACAGCATTGGAAATGTAATATGAATAAACTGTGAATAAAGCTAAACAACCAAACAATAAAAGGTTGAGATTGAAATTCTGAATCTGCAACGTTCTGTAAGGTAAATGTAGCAGTACAATGCTTTCCTCTGAAGTACACAGTAAGTCAGTAGTAGGCCATAGGGCCTGCAGTGTGGTTGCATAGAATTGCTTTGGGTCCGTTCTGTGAGTAATTTGGTTAATAATGGTTTTGGAGAAAGCTTCAAGCAGCAATCCCACAGGCAAAGCAGTTCTGAACAGGGACTGTACTAGTACTTTAAACACACTATTCCATGAGGACAACACCACATTTTGTCACCATCTATCTGTAAGACAAAAATATACACCTTCAAACACAAAGACAGAAACACACCTTCACTGCTACTGCTGCTGCTGCTGTCTTCGCTGCCACTGCTCTCAGATCTTTCCTCTTCTTTCTCCTCTTCATTGTCCGAGTAGAACTTGTCAGATTTGGGTTTCTTGGTCTTCCCAACTAACGGTGCCCACTCCTGCACCTAAAAAGACATAGTGGCGGCAAGTGAGTTCAATTAAATCAAAAAGATTAATAATTTAGGGATGAGCATACTACCAGATTTTGATTATTCTAAGACCATATTTAGAGGCATTCGCCAAACGTTTTAGCTTTGGAGGTAAAAAATCACTCTGCAACTGCATTGTCATTACAAATACTGTATGATTACAGAGCAAACTATTCACATAAAGTAAAGAGTACAGCACGTAGGCATTAGCTGTTCGTAAAGAGCTGGATATAGTGGTTATGCATACTGTATTCCTCTCAATCGCTTTAATACGAAATAATGGAATTAGTTAATTAACCAAACTCAACCAATCAGTTTTAGCTGGCACTTAGTTTTTCCAGGACAACACAGATTTCCCAAGTTACCAGATATCGTTTCTGTTAAATCAACATTATATTTAAAACTAGGAATAAAGTTTGTTAAAAACAAAGGCTGTTTTTGTTCAGTTTTTTGTTTTTTATTGTTTTATTAGCATCCCCATTAGCAGCCACAAAGTAACAAAGATAAAGCTGGTGCTCAGAGAGGGAAAACCAAATCAATAATATCCCTCACTGAAAAGAATCACTTTCCCTTTGGTTGTTTTGTAAACTTATTCAACGCACAAAAAGGTCTTGGTTTGGGGCAGAATGGAGCAGAGGAATAAAAGTGAATTTCTCCAAAACAAACTGATACATCCCACAAAACTTGGTGTAAATAATAATGTTGGAAGCCAGTAAATGTCTTTTTCAAACATCCAATAAAAGTGCAAATAGTCTCATCAATAAAGTTATGATTCATCAGGCTTCTCATTGGTCAAAGTGTTGAGGTCTGCTCCAACTTTCACTTCCTTTAAATCAAGGCCTCTAAATAAATCAAATGTGGGGTCATTCATTCATTCATCTGTCACTCTAATGTTTTTTTCTCTTTATTCTGCTTTATGTGTTTAACCTTATTTTTATCTTCTATTCCATTTCATTTTTAAATCCGATTTATGCACATCTTTAATATTGTTTGTGTTTATCTAATAACATGTAAAGTATAATGGCCGGTGTTAGTTTTTCTTTTTGTTAACAAATCCCATGAAATGACCAAAACTATGTGTTAGTCTGTCTCTCAACACTTTGCGACCTCTCTGTCTGTGGTTCTCTGCGAGAAGCTGGTGCCTACTAGTTTCATGTTTTTAAAGGCTCAGTGAATTCCTAAAACAGCACTTTTAGGAATAGGAGATTTTAGGCTTTGGACAATGATAATAAAACCAGATAATAAAAAGCCAATATAAATACTGCTCATCATTGTTATGTCCAACTCTAATTCAACCTGGCACATTTGGTTAGTAGTGCTGAACAAGTTCTTATGAGTGGTAATGGTCATAGTCTTGCTTTGCCAGACCTTCCTCCAAAGCAACGCTGAAGGAGGGTCTGGCTACTCCACATAGCATTCAAAGAGAGAGGGAAACATGCTTGTTTAATGGCATTTCTTTAAACCAATCAGAATCATCATAAGTGGTGCTAAACTACGCAGAGAGCCGCTGCAAAATAGTTGTGCGAGAGAAAACTCAGATTGGACAGATACTCAAGGTAGTTGTCTCAATTTACCATGCATAAATCTGAGGGTCAGTCAACAATAGTCCACATAAATCCACAGAATTTAAAATTCCAACACAAAGAAAGCGGAAGGAAACGCAAAATACATGCATCCATCGGAGTTTCCTGCAGCACCGACGCAATCCCCGAAGTGGAACGCAAAGGATTTGGAATATAATGGTCTTTTTTTTTTATTAAAGAGTAAAAATATGCCAAAAATATGCTGATTCAAATCCAGCTCTGCGTCACGGCAGTGTGGGCAGTGTGTTTGGATGAGCAGTATTTGGCTTGCCTCTGTGGCGCCAGTGCACAGAGCTCCCTGCGGAGGTCTGCCAGATGATGCAACCGCCTCCACTCAGCATTAGGTTACTTAAACGATTAGTTGCACAATGTTTTTCTGGCCATCCACTAATTGTTTTAGCTCTATAAACCATAACAGTAAATATTATGTATTTCATATCTCAAAACAATGTGGAACCATAGTGTCAAGTCGTTATTGTTTGTTAGAGAAGAAAAGAAATGTTTTACTCTGCAGAGACGGTGAAAGTGAAGCGACAATAAGAGCTGTGACTTCGAATTGGACACGCATGAAGTAAAACTATGATAAGGAGTGTGTCACGAAGGTGGACTCCTTACTGGCTCAATGACCTCCACATTCCTCACAGACTGGTCAGGAGCAACAGCTGGCCAGTCAGAGAGCTCCAGGTATCCAGTAGCTTTAGTATTGAGGCTGTGGGAGAGAGTGCCCAGTTGGTAACGGTCGCGATCTGAAAGCAGAGTAAAAAGGAAAGAAAATGAAACCAAAAAAAGTACTGGGTTGGAAGTGTGAGTGGTGCAAAGCAAGGGGGAGGTACTTTTAAAGAAATGGAAAATAAAAGGAAAGCTAAGTTTAAAGATAGGTGGAGAAATTTGCAGATATCAAGATCATATCCTCTCCTTAATGAGAGAGACAGTGTCTAAATGCCGCCGTATACATGTAAAGACATTATGCTTTTAATATCAGCTCTCTGTTTTTGTGAGCACACACTCTTCTCTTTCCCCACTGGTCAACACAGGAAGATAATCAGTGGCTGTGCCTTGGGAGGTTTGCTCTAAAAACTGTGCAAACCAAAAGGAAAAGAGAAAAAAAAGACTTGAGTTGTGAATATTAAGAATGACAGGGGTGGTTAACGCTTTCCATAAACATCCAGTAAGTGCAAACTGCCTCTGAATTTTAATGTTGTAGAAGGCAGTTTCTGTCCTTTTTGTTAAGGAGGGAGAGAGAGAGGAGACAGCAAAATGAGGGAGATTTTTTTCCCTCCAAGTGTCTGAAAAAAGGTTAGCATTAGCTCAATAATTTACCCATCTCATTAGTCCAAGGTAAAAGGGTCTGACCTGACTGCCCTTCAGAGAGACAGACACACCAGAATAATAAAACCACTGCCTGAATTAACTTTGCATATTACTGGAAATAGAGTCACTAGATGTGAAATAGAGGTCCAGTTAATATAGATTCAGTGATTGGCTTTTGGATGAATTACCCAACCGGAGAAGAATGGTATTAAATGTTATAAATATTCAACGTATTTACAGTATTGAAGGTGTTTCAAAATAAAGATAAGAGGTTGAAATTACAAAAGCATGAAGTACCTTTAAAGGCGGACTCAAGCACTGGGGCTGGTTTGGGGGCCAGTAGGATGCGTCGAGCGTACTTGTTGAGGGCGCCGCTCTTCTCGTTGGGCACTATCAGCTGTCTTATGAAGCGTGTTCGGTCTCTGATATCATAGCTCTGGTCGTATTTGCCGAGGTTCAGGATGTACTGGGTCAGCAGCTTAGTCTGGGGTCAGACAGAGAGGTTGTGTGTGTGTGTGTGTGTGTGTGTGTGTGTGTGTGTGTGTGTGTGTGTGTGTGTGTGTGGTGGGAGATTGGAAGAAAAAAATAGGGTGACATGCAAGACAGCAGACACGGATTAAGGTAGGCATTTGTGAGTAAAGATTGGTGGTTTATGGTTCAGCAGAGCAGAGGAAAAACCCATTAAAAGGAATAGATAGACATATTATAGGAAAGACACTTATTTGTTTTATTTTGACCATTACAACTCTAATGTCTGCACACCAAGTAAACAGCAAGTCAATGCCTATGCTCACAGTGTGCGAAGTAGCCACAGCACGAAAGTCCCCGTAAAACCACAACTAGACATTTCTACATGACTCATTTTTTTTATTAAACAAACAACATTAAACATGTTTGTTGGACAGCATTTGGGGTGTTGGTTGGTTTACTTTTTAACTTTGGATGGAGCTAGCCTGTTCCCATCTGTTTCCAGTCTTTCAACTGTGTCCTGGCTCCAGCTTTGTAGTTCAAGAACATACATGAGTGGTATCAATCTTTTAATTAAGATATTGGCAAAAAAAAGATCCCAAAATGTTGAACTATTCCTTCCTACTCCACCCAAAAAACAACCTGAAAGAACACTTGCACTGACATATATGATTTAGGCAGACATAAAAACAAAGCTGCTTTGAAAGCTGGATTGTAACCCAAATCCTTTTCTGAATTGTCTTTGTCTCTCCTTCTCTATCTTCCCCAAACCATTACGAGGAGCAAGAGGTGTAATGATGTGCTCATTTGAGGAGGCAGCGTCTGGGCTCATAAACCCAGCTCAGAGGCCAAGATCACCCCATCCCACTGAATTGGCCTGGAGACACCAAGCTCCGTTAGGAGATGCTCCATTACCTTAAAGCTGTCTCATTCACAGCTTTATATTTAAACTGAGCATTTAGCTCCGACTTGCAGAAGTGTTCAATTACTGGGTGATAACGCTGTGTCTAGTGTAACAAAAAATGTAAAAGGACGACATCCACATTTAGAGAACAGGAATCTGATTCATCTCTTTTTTTAGTATCAGAAACCAGGAGCGTTTCTGCAGGACCAAATTTGCTTCATGTTCAGGTCAACACAATAAAAGTCTCCTGGCACTTGGTAGTTGATGTTGTACCTGCTTTGAGTTGGTCAGGTAGAGTTTGGCTGCAAGGTTGACTGTCTGCAGCTTGACAATGTCCTCCTCTGCTGTGAAAGTCTTTGCCATCTTACGGAGAACATCAGGGGCAATTTTTGGCACCCTCTCACAGTACTCTCCCATCAGCCACAGGATGCTAGCTCGGGCCATTGAGACCTGCAAGTTTGGGTGACAAATCCAAGAGAAAGAGCAGCAGTTACTCAAGAGAACAGTATAAGCCTACATATCACATTGACACATGACACCTATTAATTTGTTCATGTCTAAACTCTCATGTTAAACAAATACAAATGGATCAACAGTACGAGTAATACAATTATGAAACATACAGTGATGTTGTCGAAGAGCTTGGCCATGTGTTTGATGATCTCACTGTGCTGGGTGGGCTGAGTCTGAAGCAACTTCTTTATCACCACCACACTCTCGGCCACTACAGTCTCTGCAACGGCAATACAGCGAGTTCTCACAAAAGCGGGCAGTCACAGCACCATAACGTACAGAGGAAGGTAAACACTCAGATATCTGTATCAATGAAGGCATTTTACCGTCTCTGTTGGAAAGCAGCAGCACCAGACCGCTGAGACAAGTGTCTGTCACCTCAGAGATGTTGGTGGCACACCTGCCAATGGCCTGAATGGTGGCGGCTGCAAACGACTTGTCCTGGCTCTTCACATAGGTCTAAAAAAAAAAAAAAACAGGACAAGGACAGTAAAGCAAAGGAGCTGTTTAAAAATCACAGAGGAAGTGTAATACCCCAAATCTCAAAGTAACCCTTACTTGTTGATGTCAAATACTGGTAAGCAATGATTAACAAAACACGAACCTGAAATTCCCTCAGAATGGTGGAGATGTTGGCTTCATTGGCCAGGTTGGTCAGGATCTCCAACTACAAGAATTATAAGGGAGAAGTTGGTTGAAGTATGATAGAGTTTCACAGATTTTTTTGTGAAAGAAACAATTTTAAAGCCTTTGGTTAGGCAATAGCGCTTTGTGCCAGTCACAAAACTGTGGGAGAAATTTACATTTGCAGTTGTAGAAAAGAACAACTTGTAGAGAAGGAAATACATTTTTTGGTCCTACTTTCACAATTAAAAGCAGAACCAAAAATGTGTACTTTTAACCTTAAATGTGTGTATGTGTGTGGAGTCTGTACTCCGATGTTCATTAAAGCAATTATCTTTGTCTTTCTGTAACCTCACTGTTTTTTTATTTTAACACAACCAATCTTTTCTACACACTCACAAATGTCAATATCTCCAGCAGATATGTTTTTACATGTTTGAAAAGAATAACATTAACCAAAAACTAAAAACCTTTCCCCAAGCTCAAAGACTTGTTTGCCCTCATTTGAGCCCATAATGAAGTACAGAATAATGCATAAAATAAACTAGCACCTACCTTCAGTGTTTTAATGTGTGTGGCATCTGTAGATCTCACGTAGAAACTCTTCATGAAGGGCTCAAACATCCCCTGTTTGGAGATAAAGCGTGTTATCAGACCACCTGTGTCAATGACTCATGACACCATTATTGTTCTGCTGCTCACAAGCAGACTTACCTTCCGCTGAATGGACATTGTGGCAATATTCTGAAGCACAATGTACTGCACCTCTCTGTGCACAAAGGAAAGAAAATAATATATTCAGACATAAACAACATGGACGCAGACAAACAGGGGACTCTGTGTGGAAAGAAGATGGTTAGTCATTCATCACAGCTGACTCAAAAGAAGACAGTATATATTTTTTTGCATTACCTGTGGCTTCTTAGTAGTCGAACCAGTGATTTGGTGACAATGTTGACTTCATGCTTAGGGGCCAAATGCCAATAGAGCTGAGCGACAGACATCACCACCTAAAACACACCAACACAGACGGAACTTATAGAAATATCTGCGCATTTTAATCCCTCTGAAAACATTTAATAGACCCTCTTCTAATATCTTTGCTTGCTTTGTGTTGTTGCTTTAAATTTCCAAGCACTTTCCAGAATCTGCTTTTCAATGTTACTTTTCCTCGCTTAAATTTCTTTCTTTTTTAACAGGGCTCTAGGATTATCATTGATATTATAATTATTATTACACCACCACCAACAGTACATTCCCACCTGTGTACCCAACTTAAAATAAAATTCCTCGACATACATTTCTTAGTGCTCTACAAAAGCCCTCATGACACAACTCTATAAAAGGTAATTTTTCAGCAGAACTTTAAATAGCAGGCGGACGTGTGTCCATCGTTGCAGACAGAATGAAAGGCTTCAGGCGCCTATGAAGATGGAGGATGTCACTGTGTTGTCGCGTGTAAAGACACAGCATGTTACATTTTAATCAACACTTTCATTTGGGAGCATTTTTCCTCCCACTGCTACACAGCGACAGAGACCTTGAGACTCCTGGGTGATGGAGATCTGCACTCACATTGTCTTTCATCTTTTTTTATCTTGTGGGGTGCACTATGGCAGGTATAGTATGTGTGTGTGTGTGTGTGTGTGTGTGTGTGTGTCATTGTATTTTGTGTGTCCAGGTGTGCGTGTTTTATTTGTGTAAGAAAAGGTATCCTGAAATGCATTTCTGTGTGTACGTCCATACCGGGTTACAGCAGCATTAGTGCAGCTTCTATCTCAAGACAAAAGGTGAGATACAAGCAGAGGCAGAACTCAAACACCTAGATCAATGTTTATATATCTTGATAGGTTAAAAAGCAGCACGTGCACTTGCACACCCTATTTGCAATGGCTTAAAAATGGCGGTATATATCTGTGTTTAAGTGTCCAGCTAACTCACAGCAGTGTTCCTGCTCTGCAGTAGAGGTTTGGTGTTCCTGAGCAGCAGCCTGTGATCTGGATCCATGATGTAAGGTTGGGCCTCAGTCTGGTCTTTTTTCTCCTCAGAGTCAGATTCATAGAACGCCTTCTCATTGTTCTCATCAAACATGGCACCCTGAAACATAAACACAACACGACGCTTACCCATAATGTTTTCAGTGGATTTATCAGTGGATTCAATGGACTCTGAATACTGAGTGGCACCAAGAGTTTTTAAATATTTTATATTGGCAGTGTTTTAAATATAGAAAAATAGGTACATAGTTTTTCATTGCCTCAAAAACACTCTAGACCTCTCTTGTATAGAAGAGCCATTACACGTTTCCAATATTGTGAAATGTATAAAAGTAATACAGGAGTTTAAGTTAAATTTTACAATCTACAATCCCCAAAATTGTAAACACAAATACGCTTTTTGAACATTTGTAGAATTATACTTTTAAAAGGATAAGGCTGGTGTTATTCAATATATCTTTCTTATGGTCATCAAATCCCATGAAGCGACCAAAACCAACAATGTGTTGGTCAGACTCTTGCGTCCTGCTGAACATGTAAACTTTAAATAATGGGTCAGGAACATACCATATTGTTTCATTTTCAAGGCTCACACACAATAATTGTTAGCGGATATACTCATCGCAGGTTTTGTTTTTTTCATTAGATTTCTTAAATCATAAAGTATCACCAGACTTTTAATTTAGGATAAAGCAGTTGCACTCATAAAACATTATTTATACAGAGAGGGCAAACACTCAAATACCCAGAAGACAATTGTTTTACTGTGAAAGGCTTTCACTTTGAATGTTTTGGGTAGGTCTCTTCCTCTGTTGCACATGAGCACTGGACATGAAGTGTCTTGCAACTGACTGAGTAGAGAAAATAACTAGGGATTGCTACTATAACACACGACAGCCTTTATACTACCAAAGATGCCTACAAAGCAAAACATAATTAAGTATGATGAATTGCCACTTTCCGATGTGGATCCCCATTGGTTTCCGCCCTCAGCGCGATGAGTGCCTCACCTCTTTCCAGGGACTGGTGAACTGTGTCCTGGCATAGCGCGTCAGCATGGAGATGATGACCACCTGGCCCCACTCCTCCACGTCCACCAACAGGTTACACAGCTTTCTGTAGTTCTTATGGATCAGGTCTATGCGATCTGGACACACTTCCTCAAAAGCCAACACCACACTGCCGGCCACCAGCTACAGAAAAGATTAAAGGAAAGTAGAGGAAGAATGGAAAGCCAAGTCATGAGGGAAATGCTGATGTTTTTTATTCTTTTTTTTCTGTCCAATAGTAACATTCAAGTCAATGAAAGATGTAAGAATATGGGCCTGTTTTGTTAGACAAATTGAACAAATACTTTATCTTTTGCTAAAAGCTTTAATAAAGTAAAACAGACTCAAGAGAAATTACAAACTGGTTAATAGAAATGACTCTGGACAAAAAAAACACAATGCCAATTTACCACTTTGATTACAATACACACAGTTTGGCCTCTAAGTGGTTAGTTGATGATTAGAAGGAAAAGGTTTCATCTTAAAGTTTTTACTCATTATTTTGCACAACACTGTGCAAGACATCCATCAATGTGTGCGTAACTCATATTACTTCCATAAATTATATATTTTTTCTCGGATACAAAACTCATTTGATGTTCAATTTACAGAGAAAGGGAGGCTGCTGGCTCACAGACTGACTATGGGAGTGAGTGAGTGACATGGCAGCATATTAATATGCAAATAGCATTATCATGGGCAGGCGAGGCTGAAGAAGGAGAGAAAGGGAGCAGAATCTAGTCTTCTCAATTAAAGCCTTCTGGCCCCCGGTGGCCCTGTGGGAACCCAGTACATTTACCCATCAGCATTGTCATGAGCATGCATAGATTGTGTGTGAGCATGTGTGTGTATGCAATAAATTGTGTGTGCACGGCTGCTTTCTGTAGATTCTCTGAAAAATTAGGACCTTAAATCTGAGTGGTGATTAGTTTTTCTGACATTCAAACACCAATCTTGACAAATGGATCACTGGAAGATCAAACAACTAAATTGCATGGTATTACACTAATGTATGAAGTTAGATTTATTGAGGGGCCCACTGAAACCCTGGTTACATTCGAGGAAAGACACTTGCAGGTAGATCAAGCGAGGGTAATTACACGATAAAGCTAGCGACAGTCGTGCATGAAAATGCATGTTCATATGTAACAGAGTTTTAGAGAGGTGTTGATTCAACTGCATGAACATTTTAGAGGCTGCTAAATGATGTTGCATCATACTGAGGTATTTCTAATATTATGTCCAACCCATTTGTATCAACAAGGGCAGGCTAAATAACAGAAACACCTCTCTGTATAATGCAACACAGTTCAACAGCAGCAAAAATTTCAGCCTCCAAACACCTCTCTAAAAAAGTTCTAACACATACTGAACTATTATAAGCTTTATGAATGGAAGATTTGTTGTTGTGTTGGAATTCATAAATTTAAGTTACTGGAGGTGTACCTAATAAACTAGCCTCCGAGTGTATACTGGTCTTGACAGCCAAGACATCTTGACAGCTATTTATAATAAAAAAAGAAGTATTTATATATTTGTAAGTATTACCTGAATTTGAGATTTGCAATCATGTGCGCTTGCATGTTTCTGCAGACATCAGTAGCATTTCTGGGATGACATATGCCATGACGAATGCAAATATCACACTATTCTGAAGCTGGATCTATCAGTCTTCTTTATCTTTCTGATTCATCTACAGCAGGATAAATAGGGTTTTAGGGAAAAACTATGACAATCTATCTTTGGAAATTAAACTGTATACAGTTTTGGTAAACATGTGGATTAGTCTGAGAGAAACCAACTCAAGCACAACTCGTGCTTTTTGTAATATTTGGTTTACAAGCAAGTTTAAAAGCATAATTTGTTTGTGACATTTTCCTCAATTTAAATTCATATATAATCACTCTACTGAGCAAGTTCACCTAATTTGTGGTAGGGAGCCATATTCAATATTCTTTTCAATTGATTCGGGTAAAAATCCAAATGCTAAATTCAGCCAAATTACACACAAAAAAACTGCAACTCTCTCCCTATAGACTTTTTGACCTTAAAGATATGTACAGTGCATTCAAATAGTGCTTTGCATACATTATTACTCAAAAGTCAAAATAGAGCAGCGTCACCATTAATGAAATATCATTAGTTACACCTGGATTTTTCCTATACTAACAAGTCAAAATCCTATGAATAAGGTCCATTGGTACCTAGCACTTTAGGTGGTTTTGTTCGCATTTACCTGGGTTTTAAGGAGATAAATAGGAATGAAAAAAAATTGTTCCAATGAAAACTGTTCCCATTGTTGGAAAAACAAGGCTTGCACATATCTATGTTAAAGTAGCTCCACAACAGCTTGAAGCACAGCTGGGCCTTTCAGTTAATATGTCTGCCGACATATTCTAGTATATATATATATATATATATATATATACACACCTACTCACAGCAGTCAATTAGAATATCTACATATTCAGCATATATTGGTGTGCGTTTTTACTCCCCTTGTATTCTCCCAAGGCCTCCACTGTCTCTAAGGCTATTACAGGCAGCTTCGTTTCTGAGCATGTGGATCCTGCTACAAGGCTTTGTGCATTCTCAACCAACTTCCCCCATTAGACACAGCTCCAAGGTAAACTACATGCACCATCAACAAAACTGACACCCCAATCTATGGAGTTCATACACCTCCTCCCCCTCCTCGACCATATTATCTACCCTGCATGACAAGCCGGTAATGGAAAAATCACACTAAGCAAATGGTTCTTCTAATAACAATAAATTTCCTATAAAATTATGAAGGGCCCAAACCGTTTCCTTGCATCTATTTTGCTATGAATTCTAATTAGGATGCCAGAGAGGCAGAGAGTGCTGGGTCATCACGCCAGAGACAACGTGCGCCTTTTTGATTGATGGCCCGGTGTGGGGTTGGCCTATCCTCCCTTCGCTCGCTCCTCTCCTGCTCTCTTCCTCCTCCCTCCTTTTTCTCTTAAATTAATGGGCATCTCACCTAGCCCCTGATCATAGTACCCCCCCCTAACGCTCTTTTCTGTTCTCATTTCAATTTTGCAGAAGGTGCAGGGGGTGGGATGGTGGGAGGGATCGATCATTTATCTTGTAATGGCTGGATAATAGATCCATCACGTTAAAACAGCTGCACAAACCCCTATGTTGTCTCTGTCATCGGGCCTTCCCATTTTCTCTTTAATGCATGGTGCCTATAAGCAGCCCCCCCCCTCACCCCCACCCCCATGTGTCACAGCCATTTAACCAAACAGGCACACCTGTAAAGGTGAATGTCAGGATGACAGACTGGAACAATAACCAAATGTTTCCTTCTTCTACAGGCAGCATACTGACATCAGCTACATAGCATTTACCTTAATAAATGCAATCATTTGCTGTTAAATTAATGAATTAACAGTCAATATGTTAAAACTGTGTTACAAACCTAAAGATGCCAATAACCTTAATAGAACAAGCACTATATACTACTCCAAATGTCAATTCAAAAGAACAACGTAATTTCAATAGAGCTAGATGGATAGTTCAAAGAAAAAATGAACTATTATTAATAATTTATTAATTATTATTAACTTCTCAAATGTGAATATTTTACATTTCCCATCAGAATTGGGTTAAGTACGCTCTTCACAATTTGTTTTAAAAAGAAAGAACTGAGAAGTTTTGTGCAGGAATGTACCAAGATATTGACAGAGAAATGTGCAAAGGTTCACAGTATGAAGTGTAACCAATAGCATCTTTTCATACCTGCTTGGTAAATGTCCACGTCTTGCAAACTTGACACTCCACATGGCTTTGTGTTTAAAATGTGTAGTCTCAAAACCTAAGCTGAGAATAACCATCAGAGTTTACTCTCTCGGTCTTGACAAAACTCCTGCAGAGCTACAGAAGACATGCTTTCCCAAGCAGTGCGGAAATTCTCATGACTAGAAAACTGACCTTTATGTGTAAAATCTGTGATGTTCCCCTTTATGTTACATGACAGCACTGATTCAACTCCAGGGAATCTTTACATATTAGTATTCCAAGCAATAAAGAAACAGAAATAAAAGGGCTCTGACATCACTGACGCTGACCATCATTGTGGGACTTTTAAATGCTACATGGTATCAGCCTAGCATATAAAAATGCATTGCTTGATAGCTATTAAATATTCACTATGTTTGGGTTTTTCGCCATTTATCACCTCTCTGTGATGACAGTGCCCTCTCTCTCTGTCCCCAGCCTCACAATGTGGGCTCCAACGGGGGAGAAGTCATCTGTCTTTGTTAGCGTCTGGGGCTAAATATGCTATACATCTGGTGCATGGCTTTCCATCCCCCCCTTGGCCTAAGCTGCTTTGTTTTGTTTGTATAATGATAGGTATACGCTATGAATACATAATTACATAAAACAGTGCATTCTGTAGCCAACGTCTACATATTTGAAATTGGCATTTAAACACCCTTAGTATTCACTGTGACCCCTCAAATGAATGTGCTGTCTGCTGACTTCTAATGGGCTGCCTGCGTTGTGTCTGTGACTGGACTAAACACAGAATCTGGGAATCCAACTCATTTACGGTCCATTGTGGGGGTAAAAAAAGGGAAGAAGTTGGCCTTTGAGAAAATTAAGCTGACACTAGCATCAGTGCGAAAATTCCTTCCAAATGGACACTTAACAAGGAGCATCTGAAGATGTGTGGGTTTAAGTGGGTGTTAACAAACCATGGCATTGCCGAATGAGCTGTGGGATGGAGAGCTAAGAGGAGAATCGCTAGACTGGGGCGCCCTCCAGTGGTCTGCGTTCTCCAAGATTAGGGAAATTAAAAGTGTATGGCACCCACTGCTCAGCCTGTACTTACTGTGCTTTTGTCTTTCAATAGTTTCTCTATCACTTCGATCAGCTGCTCTTTCTGGTCTGGATCCATGCTGAAGACAATAGAGAGAGACAAATTATCAACTAAGGAATGGCAATTATTCACATAACATGAAAATTTGATGGACTTACAAATTAAATTATGTCAACCTCTGTGTGTTCAGAATACAAAAAGGTGCCTGTGCGTCAAACAACTGCCAATGAGCATGTTGTAGTCTCTGATCTAGACTGTGACAGACCAGTACTCATATTCACTGCCCCTAAATAACCCTCAGTAGATTAGTCTATGGAGAGCAATAAATACATATTTCTGACATTTGGAACCCATCCTCATGCTGACTAATAACTTACAGGTGTAGTACTGCATGACTGCTTTTTTTCGCATCTGTACAATGTGCACATGCAATGGACTAGAGCTGCAACATCAATTAATCGTTAAGTCGATCAGCAAACTAACTATTTTGATAATCGATTAATTAAAATAAAATGTTGAAACATTCGTAGGTTAACGCATCTTAAATGTTATGTTTTGCTGCTTTTATTCATCATATCCGATTGTGACCGGAATATTTGCGGTTTTGGACTGTTAGTTCAACAAAACAAGAGAATTTCTCACATCGTCCTAGGCTTTGAAAAATTATAGCAGGCACCTTTAACCATTTTCTCTCATGTTACAGATAAAACGATAAAATGATAATGAAAATAATTCCTAGCTGCACTTGCAGCCTGGTCTTGCTTTGCCAGATCCTCCTCCACAGCCCGATGGAGGAGGGTCTGGCTAGTCCACACAGCATTTGGGGATGGGAGGAAAACCTGCTCTGGTTTATTGGCATTTTTTTTTAAACTAATCACAATCGCCTTGGGCGGTGCTAAGCACCAGAGAAAATTTGCAGTGCTGCGGAAGGAACTTGTTTTGGTGGAAAACCTATGTTTAAAAGTTGTTTTAGTCGTACAACAGAAAACATTGATTGGACAGATAATCTAGCTAGCTGTCTGGATTTACCCTGCAGAGGTCTGAGGAGCAGGTAACCATAGTCCTCAGATATCCACCAGAGATTAAAATGCCAACACAAAGGAAGCCCAAAGCAACGGATATCCGGCCTAAATGAGTAAAATCCGGCAGATTTTCCGGCAGCAACGGAGCAATCCTGGAAGTGGAACGTTGTGGATATAGACCAGCTGCAGCCCTACCATGGTCACAACTTTTTCTGTTCATCATGGGAATGTGTAAGGTATAATGTGTAATAAAAGTTCAGTCCTTGTTTTGTAAAGCACTGATTTTAGCCATTAAATCAATTATGCAACTCATCTATTCAACTTCAGTTTTACTACTCTACTATTGTAGGACCTCATTCAGTCTTTGATCCATGCATGCCTTAGAAAGACTTAGCTGATAAGAGCAAGATAACTGCAGGGTAAAACCCCTTGTATCAATATGTATTGTATTAACTGTTTAGGAATGAGGTGGTAACGAGAGCCAGTCTAGCCAATAAGTGCAGCTACTAGCTACTGGCTTTACCCAGTAGTACCTGCAGCTCTCGTGCAGCCCAGCTTTTTGCCTACAAAAAAGAAACATCATCACATTGACAGAACTGTACCTGTAGAGCTTCTGGATAGCATGGGCTGATGTCTTCCTGACATATGGAGACAGATCAGCTGCTGCCTCCTTGATGGCCAGCATCATGATGGGGACAATTATGGGGACACGGATACTGGACAAAACCCTCAGCGCGCTTCCCCGGATAAACTGGTTTGGGTCCTGCCATTGATATACAGGAATAAAACCCACTCGTGTCAGTATGTAAAAGATTGTTTTCTACTTATTACTTTTACTGTATCGACAGAATTTAACAGCACATCAAGGTTGGACATGATATGCGGCTTTGTGTAAATTATGAACCACAACAAGACTACGAAAAAGAACACATTTGGCATCTTAGCAATGAGAAGAAAAGGCACAAAAAGACAGCTTTTTATCATGTTAATAATGATGGAGAGAGAAAGACAGAGACAAGGAGTAGACATGTTACCTTGAGGGCCCGCTGGAAGGTGCTGATGGATAGCAAAGCCAGGTCCTGCTGCTCTTCTGCATACCTCACCAGGTACACATATACAAGCTTCTTAAGCTGCAAAGGACAATTAAAACAAAAGGCAATAACTTCAAGCAGCTGTAAGTGGAAATGAGTGCAGCCCAATGGCAAAGCAGTCTAGGACACCAGCTGTGTTTCAAAACTTAAGTTATGTGAGAGGACGCGCTGCAAGTTTCCACATCTAAGACTGCCACTATAAAAGGAAGTAAATAAACAATAATGCATGAAACAACAGGGCAAGTCTTCTCTTAGCTACATTTTTCTGTGGGAAATTCAGGTTTATTATTTCAAGGAGTGAAGGAAACAAAAGTTGGTATAGAAGGTTTTCCTGTCTCGATATCACTAGCTGCAGACTCGCTTCAGTGTTGTTTCAGGCAGAGAGCGAGGTTATGTATTTTTTTCTCTTTCAAAAATTACAATTGAGTTATTTAAACCCCACCGTGTTCTGTTTTGGCTTCAACATATTGTCTTTGTCATAGGAAAGCCTGAGATAATATTTGTCTAGCTTTCTGACAAGTTTAACTGAAGACCAAAGGTGGATCATTTCCTGAATCACATCAGCTAATCCAGAAAAAAGAAAAGCAAAACTAACAGAGCTGATTTTGCCTATAATATTGCCGGTTCATAAATAATGTAACTGGAGTCATAGTGGTTTGGAAAAGTTATCATTTACTTCAGGAACTATTTATAATTTCATTTAAAAACTGATTTGGGGTCGAGGTCTGGGGTAAGGTTACATTCCAGGTGCAATCGCTGAGAGTTTAATTAGTAATCAGCACCATGCTTTCTAATGCAGTGAGTATTGAACTGCAGCAGTGCACCACAGTTCTCAATCATCGTTCTGGTCATTACTGCTGGAATTAATGGCATTACTCACTATAAAAGGAGACACAACCCGTCTGCCCTCAAGGATCTGGTTTCCCTGACCAGAAAGCACGCAACGGGTTTCATTCTGAACCACTAAGTAGGCGATTAAGGGCTCTATAATTTGCTTTGAATAAAATGAGATTTTATATACAATTACTTTTTTTTGCAATGAAAAACATACACTAGCATGCCATGACGTGCATTCATTTATGATATGTATGAATGAATGAAGTACATTAGTAATAAATGAAAACAAAGTGCACTGATATTAAATCCCGCAACAGTCAATAACCTGCAGGCTCTTGTGCGTTTTTTTTAATTAGCAGGGATCAATGGCAGCTCACAGTGACAAGGTAAGAAGGGATGAGGGTGGGAACATGAGAAGAGGCCATTTTTCGTGAGATATACTGTAGGTGAGTGAAGTGTGGAAGAAACCGAAAGCGAGAGAGAAACAGAGAAACTCGCAGTACCTTAGCAGCTGGTGTATACGAGGTGGGAGAGAGGAGACGTGACTGTGGGCTCGCTTCTGCCAATTACATCCGCCCACCTGCTCCCCTACCCTGCCATGAGTTGCTTCGGCTGCATGCCTCGCACACAGCGCCGGGCTTCAGGCCCCCGGCTCACATGCTGCCCCTCACGCTACCTGATTATTCTGCTGCTGCTAATCAATATTCACAGGCTTTGGGCATGGGAACCCGTCTTGAGCTGTTGCTTAGCGTTTGGTCATTCACTGAATAGTCTGTGTGCACAAGTCTGCCATGATTTAGGGGAGTGTTCACACCGACCCACAGTGTCTTCATGCTGCACCAGCTTATGTTTTGCAGTAATAAAGATAAATAAAATAGGACAAAGAAAATAATATAAGAAAATAAAATAAGTTTTAGGCTTAAACCCCTACCCTCCAACCCTAGACCAGTGGACCCAAAGAGTCAAAGCTGTCAATTGTATGGAAAATATAACGAAATTACAATTCAGGATGGAAATTTATTTAGAGACGCGGTTGCATATCATACAGAAAACGGTAGTTAAATAGAGTGTTGAATTAGAACTGGACACTATTAGGAAAGTAACCTCCCGCATCTTGTGTATCTGTAGTAGCATGTTGATTTCTGTGTACATAAGTGCATGCCAATACTATTGATTTTTGTACCATGTTGTGTGAGACGCTTTGTCAAGGATCTTATTATATACATATTTATGTTATAATAAATGTTCCAAAAAAAGAATATAAGTTAAAAAAAAATTGTTTAAAGAAACATTTTATCCAGTCACAACTGGGTTGATTTCTGAAGTGGATATTATCACAACTGGAGTTACTGTTACAGACACTTAGTCTTATTTCATCACTGGTTTAAGTGATTAAATAATCTTGATTCCAACATTATGTTGTGATTTTACCTTTATCAAAGTCTGTTTACATTTCCCAGAGAAACATTTATTTAGAGTAACAGTAGTGTTTTCAATGTACTATTCTAATTGAGTTATGTTTTTAATATATTTGAGTTTTTGACCCATATGTCATCCAGAACAAGGTAAAAGTAGAAGGTAGAAAATGTCCAGCAACAAGGAAAGGGGGATTTTAGGGAATGGGGGAGCAAGGAAGAGCTTTTCTTAGGCAGCCAATGTCAGCTTTGATCTATATGAACAGACAATCATACTATGTATACTGTATATGATAAGTAAATGTCTTATGCACGCAGGGTCTGATAACTGCATAAGGACACAGAATGACCTGATATATTCAGGCTACCCCTCTGTACTCACACAATTAAAAATGTACATAAAAAAATAACAGTGAGGAAATTAAGTTTTTGAACACCCTGCAATTTTGCAAGTTCTCCCACTCAGAAATTACGGAGGGGTCTGAAATTGTCATCGTAGGTGCATGTCCACTGTGAGAGACATAATCTAAAAAAAACTAATCTAGAAATCACAATGTATGATTTTTTAACTATTTATATGTATGATACAGCTGCAAATAAGTATTTGAACACCTGTCAATCAGCTACAATTCTACCCTCCATTTATTATCCTAAATTAGATGCACTGTTTGAGGTCTTTAGCTGCATAAAGACACTTGTCCACCCCATAAAAATCAGTAAGAATCCAACTACTAACATGGCCAAGACCAAACACCTCCACAAGGCTGGAAAGGGCTACGGGGAAATTGCTAAGGAACTTGGTGAAAAAAGGTCCACTGTTGGAGCAATCATTAGAAAATGGAAGAAGCTAAACATGACTGTCAATCTCCCTCGGACTGGGGCTCCATGCAAGATCTCCCTTCGTGGGGTCTAAATGATCCTAGGAAAAAAGTGAGAAATCATCACAGAGCTACACGGGCACATAAAAACAAAGGCTACTGTACCAAATATTAACATTGATTTTCTCAGGTGTTCCAATACTTATTTGCAGCTGTATCATACAAATTAATGGTTTTTAAAAAATCATACAGTGTGATTTCTGGATTTTTTTCTCTCACAGTGGACATGCACCTACAATGACAATTTCAGACCCCTCCAATGATTTCTAAGTGGGAGAACTTGCAAAATTACTTATTTTCCTCACTGTAGAAATACTGTATCAGATTTCCGCTAATACTTGAATATATTCATTCATTTTGGTTTTGTATTACAATGAGCGCATATTTTTCCCTTACCCCTTTTGTAATATATTAATTAATATGATTCTTTAATTCAGTTTGGGGTCCACTGCTGGAGCTGTTGCCCCCACAACACAAACCCGGATAAGGCAATGACGATGGATATATGATGCAATTCAGCCACTTCTTTGAGTAAAACTCGTGGAATGCTACAAATTTGCAAATGTATGCAATTGAATACACATACACTACAGCGGTTGTACAATATCCACGTCTTGTTTATATTACGGGTGCAGACAGTGGAACATGTGATTGGTTATAACTTTGCGTAACCAAGGCTTATCTTGTGTTGATCTTTATTTATTGACGTCTTATTTAATGTCATTACTCTTATGTGATTATTTTGTCTTTTAAGTTAAAGGTTGTCTGTTAAACATTGTATAAAAACTTTATTAAATTCAAACTGAATTAAGGAAAAGGTTTTGAACGAAACCAATCCACATGAGCCTTTTGTTATTTATGAGGAAGTTCACTCTCTAACATCATGCAGAGTATCCACATGCTGTCTCACATGGGAATCAAATTAATCATAACAGCCAACTGTAGCAAAAATGACAACAGTAATAATGGTGTTTTTTTCTGTTATATATTTCTTAATACTGTCATACCTCAATGTTCTTACTCGCAACGTTCTTCACGATAGCAGGAAACAGCTCAGATGCATTTTTCCCTTTGGCAATTAGCTGAAAAAACAAACCATCTAATCACTGATATTCAACTCAACAGCTGATAGAAGACACACACATGCAACAATGCTGTTTGTAATTCAAATATAATGTAGGTCAATTCCCATGATGCACTCACCCCAACAACCCTTTTCATGGCTTCCAGTTTGAGTGAATCCTTGTTGCTCTCCAACATCTCTTTAAGGTCTTCATTCCTGAGGACAGAAAATAGCGTAACTTATACGTATTATGGTCAACATGGTTAGCCGGCATAGAAAGCATTGCTGAGACAACTTGACTGATCAGTTTCAAGAGTTCAAGCTTGACCAAAAGCAGTGTGAAAGCTCCATGTATACAACATCTGTGACAGCTTCACAGATTACAAAGTAAACATGCAAGGGTCAAGTTGGCTCCAATAGACCACAAACACAAACACTTCTTTACATTATTTGGCCTATAAGAGCCAAACACACAGCAAGAACGTCATCTTTACCAATGCAACAGCAGCATCACACCAACTTCTGCAAAGATTCCTGCACTAACGTGATATGATAATGGCTCATTGCTTGGCTAACAGGCCTCATCATTGTACAACTACACAGGTTGTTTGTTCCACGTTGAGGCTAAACACAGAGGGGCCATGTCCAGTTGGAAAACAAAATGTGGGATAGATGCAGATGGGCACCTTTCTGAGGATTCAATTGACAAGTATATTTTAGCCATTTTGTTCCAGACTGAAATATCTCAACAACTATTGGCCAAATCGGTGTGGTCTTCAGAGGATGAATACGATCTACTTTGGTGCTCTCCTGACTTTTAATCTAGCGCCATAATCAGGTCAACAAACTTTGGTTTACAACCAAATATCCGCTAAACTAATGACATTCCCATCAGCTTGAGCTGTACTTTGTGTTAAGTGCAAGTGTTAACAAGCTAACACGATAAATTAACATGGTTACAATGGTAAACATATCGGCAAAACATCAGCATGTTGACGATATCATTGAGAGCATGTTAGCATGCTGGCATTAGCATATTGCTCAAGACACCGCTGTGCTTAAGTACAGTCTTATTTCATCACTGGTCTAAGAGACTAAATTGTCCAAAAGTCCAGTATGATATTGCGATTCAATCCCAAATCTAACCTTGCAGGGACACATATGCTTCTTAAAAGTCTACACAACTTGAGCCTTCATTTTAAATTATAAACTTATAGTATCTTTATTAGGATTGTATTATTCTTTTTTAAATACAGTAATCTTAATTCAGGTAAAATTATTTGCAACTATAGCAATCGTTAAAGAAAAACTGTTTTAAAGTTTGTTTTATCCAAATAACAATCAAACGACAAATATCCGGCAGACCGATGTTATGAGGAAATAACTTGAACTAAGACTTGCATCAAATAAGTAAAAAACACAGTTTACTATATGTCTCCATCAGCGTGCTGTGGGTGATCTTACTACAGTACCCGGCTTTGTGTGTCTCCTTGGGGCTACTCTCGATGTGTGTCAGGGCCTGTTCTTCCTGACTGGGCTCAGTCTTCAGAGTGAGCTGTAAGTTCTCCACTGACACCAGCACCGTCCTCATGGCTCCGACTGCCTCAGAGCGCAAAGATGAGAAACCAACATCCATACCGGCTTTCTTCCACAGCAGTCCAAAAAAACAACACTTCAAAAACCAGTGCTTGTTCTGTGTGTGCGTGTGTGTGCATGTGTGTCTGTGTTAGCCATATAAGGAACAAAGTCCACAAACCCAGCTGACTGTATTTTGAGTAACTCAAGAGTGAAACTGAGCTGTGGTAATTACTTTCCTTCAGGCTGTGTGCCCTGTTCTCCTGGCTTTATTTACAGTTGTCTTCTCAAGTCGTTCTTGTTCATAACTGTCAAAGCTGTGGAGAGAGGAAAAAAAAGCACAGGCTTCACTGGCTTTGTGCCTGTCATTCACTACTCCCTTCCTCTTCTCTTGGGCAAAAAAGTCACAAGATGCCTCGTCAGCTCCGCTTATGGCAAGTCATACTCATGCTTAAGGGTAGTGCCTGCTCACTCGGGTAGGACCTCTCTCCTTCTGCTGTAGTCCACGTTCCTTCTGACACTACATGCTGGTCAGCTGTGGTCGCTTGTTCATTTCTTACTCTCTCTTATACATGTACATTTTCCTCTGGAAACTAGGCTATCTCACCTGCCTCCCAGATTTGTGTGCGACTGTGTCTCTTTGTGCCTGTGGTCACTTCCCTCTAGGGAAAAAAGGAGGGCCTTATCTACACTGGTGGGTAAACACTGGGCTACTTTTCATCACCTCCACTGCACAATAATCCACTTTAGCTTGACGCCACTGAGAGCACATACTGTACCCTTCCAACAGGACAGGCCTACATCAAAGATAACAGTACCAAGTTGAATGTCAGGAAATACCCTTTAAGATGTGAATGTTGCTAAAGGATTTTGCAGGGTGCAGAATTAACTTCCTACCCTTTCTTTGGGAAGAAGTTGCTAATATGACAGACGATTCTAGTCACTTTTATAAGCTAATAACTAAATCACACAAACAATTTTTTGATGTACCTAATATCTACAGAAGTTAAAATGACCCCATGAGAGTAGTAACAGAGAACCAAAACATATAACCATATTGTGTTTTAGCATCGACATCCCGATGTGCGCATGTGTGATAGTCACATCGCAGGATGTGGCAATGTTGACACTAATCCTTTTTTGCTGCTTGATAGAAAAGTAAACTTTCACCGTTCTCCTTTTACATGATTATTACCGTCCAACCCTTCCCCTTTAAGACAGGTAGCCATGTGGGCAACGTGTGTATGTGACGTTAGTCCGACGGGGAGTTTTATGGGAAGTGAGGCTCTCCGTGTGTAGAAAAGTACCGTAGGCAGCAGCCATAGCACCAGATGAATATAATGGTTTAATGCTAATCAACCAGCGTATTTCTACCTGTCTTTCCAAAATCACCTCAGAAGAGTAACGGTAGTCACAGCACTTACTTGCTTTGGTGTTTGTAAAGCATTAAAGTTCAACAAAGAATGGTTCACATTAGAAAAGATCCTTTTTCATTTTTATATGTATATGCCCTCCCCTACAAATTCACAGCAGTAGTCGAGAATGATTTATTATTTCCAAATAGAGCTCTTTGTTATCTTTTAAAAATTATTTATCATATCGCATATATATATATATATATATATATATATATATATATATATTTTGCCGGGTAAAGAATATTGCCGGATGTCAGATTTTTTCAATACCGTGCAGGCCTAATCTTAAATAAGTAATCCTTTTTTGTATGGTATGCAGGTTTTTCTTTACTAAAGTCTAATATATTAAATCAATGAATCAGAAATAATTTTGAGTACAAAACAAAGTGAAAAAATTCTCCAAGTTAGCCGTAGCACTAAATCATTCTCAATCTTCCCGGTCTCCAAAGAGCCAAAAGTCTGCCTCCCTTTGGGCCGGTTAGGAGCTCTTCTCCCATCAATGATGAGATTTATAATAATATCCTTTACTCATGGCAGTTAATTTAATCAACATTCATCACAAACGGGTCACATGTGTATCTATCTCATCTAATGCCATGATGTTATATTTGAAGAAAAAACTAATTTGATTGAATGATTATTATTTCAGCTCTTGTATTTCAACCCAATTTTTGGCTTGAAAGATTCTTTAAAATAACCTTTATTTTGTTTATGCGCGCAAAGATTTCCATTAAAGATGGGATAGGCATTTTTCTGGCAAAGGCACACAAAAAAATCCAGAATTTGAAAAAAGTCAATCCTCCAGCAGCTTTCTGTTCTTTGTCCTCAGCCTGTCTCTTCATTGATAAAGTTATACGAGTACTTCAATCAACTGTCCATGTAAATATCAGCTATAATCAACAACAAAAAACGTCTTTAGTATTTTTAAATAAAATGCAGTATCCATCTTTCGGAGTACTGGCTTAGTTTTGTCACTGGCACTCCTCAACAGATCCTTGCCAGTAAAAACGATACAGTCAAAGTGCCAGAGGGAAGAGGAAGTCTAGGTAGGTGAACAAACATGTGCCTGAGTGAAAATAACACATTGGATACACTAGTTTGTAATGACTCAATGAAACTCTGGTTACTATGGTTAACTAACTTTGGTTAAGAGCTTCAAAGAAGGCGCCGAAAAATGAAGTGGTCTGAACATTCGACTGTATTGCACTATTCATTAACAAATGAATAAAAGGAAGTAATGCAGTCACATTTTTCTTAAAATTTTCCTAAAAAAACAGAGCTGTATGCCCCATTTAAATCAATGCATAATACTTAAAGAACATCAAACATTCCCCCTCCAAAGTTACTTTCTGTAACTGACAAAACGTTCTTAACAAAGGATCCATTTAGTACTGGACTGTTCTGGAGCTTTCAGTTGTTGTTTTTTTTCTGAGTACTTTAAGGATTACTCATCCATGTTGGATTCAAAGTTGGGAACAAAACTTTATCCTTGATTTTGGAAACAGTAGTGGACAAACTGCAACTTTAGATAAATCAAAACTAACAGATGCATAATCTAAGAAGTAGAGCATGTTTACAATAAAACCAGGCCTTTATCAAATGCAGACCAGTGCTTGTTTCTGTCAGAAAAGGTAGCCGGGTAGGACCAAGCATGCCAAGAAGCCTGGGAAAATATGCAAGTTTCTTTTAAAATATTTTGGAACCAGCTCTTTGCCAGTTTGCCAAAGAGAAGGTTTGGCAGTGATGGTGAGCAAGCAGAAAAAAATTATTGTAAATATGATAAAGCACATGCAGAAAAATAAGCTTTTTATGGGTTGTGATACTGAAAAGGGTTTTTTAGCCAATTACACCATAACATCTGTGACGGTCTTGCAGTATCTATATGAATCTATGATTTCTTTATATACAATTTTTGCAGTGCTTCTTGGTTAAAATACAGCATGACTGCTTTCTCTTTAGAGAATGAGAGGAAAATGTACCCTGGACAGGACCCTATGAACAAATAGGCCAACATAAATATAGCTAATAATAAGATCTGTAATCCTACATTTTAACGCAGCTCAAATACAACTGCTAATACAACAAATAAATACAACCAACAATACTCAGCCACAGTGAAATATCTCTTTGGTCTCAGATAATAAATTAGACCTATATGCCTCACTAAGGCCTGGCACAGAGCTTTCAGTCAGTAAGAAGAGGCCTATAAGACTATGTTGCTGTGCCCTTCACATGTGACAACATTCAGAAATTTTCAAAATAACCAAACCAAAGGACGACAAAGCTTGTATGGGATACAAGTATTTGTACAGACCAAGCTTGGGATGTACAGTCTTGGACATTGTGTATTGTGTCAGACAGACATGTGCAAACCAAAGCATCATATCCTTGTCTTTTCCTTCTGGCCTTCCCAGTTTGGCCTAGAGGCAGAAAAAACACATGACCTAGCCGTGCCTAACTGGGTAGATGGTCATGTGATACAGCTCAATAGCATATGAAGCAACATTTAACTCTTTGGCAAAAGAATGTCATCAAAATGCCATGATGGACAAAATCCTGCCGGAGGGAATAACAGGCCTAAATATGCAGCTGTAGTGTCACCTCACAAGAACGTTTGCCCGATTTCAGGACATTTCTTGTTGGAAATTAACAGATAAAAGCCTTTTATTTTGAGGAGCTTCTTCTCACCCACTTAGTCAGCATTAAACCAGTATAGATAAGCTGCATAATCACTGATTTTACAAGAAATTACAAAAGGCAGTGGATGGTTCCACTGAAGGTTGGCTGCCCTCTAGTGGCAGGTTTCTGAGATCAAACTCAAAACATGCTGACAATCCAGTTTCACTTTTCTATAGGTGAAAGGTTGATTAAACATGGTTGAAAAGCTAATGTAGAAGGTAAGCGTGACATGAAGTTAACATAAAAACTAGTAAACTTCTATTTCTCTAAGGCATTTGACAGTTTCACCTGAATGGCTATATCAGAAACTCATTTAGTGTTTTAGGTCTTAGGGATGGGAAAAACAATCAATTCTTGGATGCATTGCTATTCTCCCTAGAACAATTCAATGCAAATAAGTTAAGAATGGATTTTAAAAAATGTGTTGATTTTTATTTAAAAGTTACTGTCTCCAGAGTGACCGGAAGAGGATGGGCTAATGGACAACAACTTAGAGTTCAGGCAAGAGTGCAGAAAAAACAACACAAAAATGGCCAAAAGGAAACAAAAAATAACATTTTGTACATAAACACATTATCTAATAAGACATACATAAAATAATTTGGCAAAACACATATAGGCTGTTCATGTACTCTATCACATTACATCGGACCAGCTCATGTTTCATGTTGAAAGAAGCCAATTCTCCACATTTAAACATGACTGAGCCTCTGACATGGAAGATCACTGGGAGAGAAGGGGCCTTTCACTAGCATGTTTAAGGCTTAAGCGTGAAATGAATAAAAAATAAAAGCGAAAAAAAAGAGGTTGTACCAGACTAGGTTTACATGGTTTTATTTTCAAAAAACACCATATTTTGTTGTTCTGCACATTGCAACAGCTCCTGTTTTCACCCTGTGTGTTTGGGTCTCTGTTTTAGCTACAGAGTGAGACATCTCACTTCTATACTATCTTTGTTGCGAGTCGCACCCGCTCAGTAGCTCGGTAAGATCACATCAGCCGGATAACTCTTTCTCCAACTTTTGTCAGTACAAGGCATGATTAGCTGGGAGACTTCTTAACGAGGGGCACTTGTGGAATACCTGCAGAACAGGGACAGGAAGTAGTTCCTTTGGAGATTATGGTGAACTAGTGTGCGTTGTAGCAGTGTTTTACCATTGGCAACGAGCTAGCATGATTGCGCTAGCATGCTACGGTTAGCCACCTCGTCTCGGCTGGTTAAGTAGAACGCCGTGCGGATTTTGAACCGCTCACCCAGAGACTGAAGGCAGAGGACATTGAGAAACCGTATCTCACTCAAACAGCTTTTTACTTTTTGTATGTGTGTGGAAGCACCAGAGACACAAAATAACACCCTAAATCCCAGAAAAGGTGATTTTGTTTTCATAATATGGGCACTTTAAACTCTGAATATGAGTTAACTGAAGTACAGATTGTTCTTTCCCTTAATCCTTTCACACCCGGGTAAGGTAATAAAGCACAGAAGTCACTTGGCTAAGCATATAAAACAGGTGGTTTACAGACTAATTTAAACAGGCCTTTTGCTCCTTCATATAAAGTCTATAAAACAGGGGCGCCCTCTGGCTCACCCAGTAAGACCTGTGGCCCTTTGCCGATTGCTGTCCTCCCTCTCGCTCTCACCTTTCCTGTCTATCCACCGTCACTATCTAATAAAAAGGGAAAAGATAATAATGCCCCAACAAATAATCTTTGAAGAAAAAGTCTATACAACAAATCTCTAAGTCAAACCAAAGACATTTTGCTTTCAAAATGCTATCCCGCTATCACATAGCCATCAAAAAAATTGTGAAAATATTAAAATGTCATGTTTTGTCACAGAATTTGAATTGATCAAAGTACTCCCTGTGTATTAAGTACACGTGATACAGAACATAAATAAGCCACTGGTCACCTAGCTGTAGATCTACAACAGTAGTCTGTCTCCATACAACTGCTAACCAGGGTTATAGGACTTAGTGTATGCTGAAGATTAAACACACCCTCATACAACTGGCTTATGACCACAGCATGATAAGGCATGCAGTGGTAGGGCAATTTGACTAAGTCAAATAGGACAATTAGTCTGCAGGTTGAGATGTAGGCTTACATTATCAATTCCATGTAGTATCAGCATGTTGGGTCGTTTGATGCTGATGAATAATGATATACTAAATAAAGTACACATGGGTTTTGGTTATAGGTTGTTTTAAATTTTGTGGGGAAAATTCAACTTGATTGTCAATATGTGAATTTGCAGAAATTTGACCCCTGAAAAAAAGAGGAAAAAGTAAGTAAGAAGCTCACTCATTCATAAAAGCTCACTTTACCGTGTTGGACCGCTCTGCAGCATCTGGTCGACACCTTCATTCTCCAAGGGGACACTTTCTGTTTTCTTATTTCTAATACTACTGTACAAAATTGTGAAGGCCATTCAATCTAAAGCCTTTTAATTTCTGATAACTCTCTGAAAATAATCCCAACTTTACATGTTGAACGAAGACTTCACTAAACAAAGCGTTTAGTGACGCTGATATGGAAGACTAGGATCAGTTATTGCTGTTTTGATTTAGTTAGACCTTTCTTACTACTCCAGTCTACTTAATGTTGCAAATTGTATAAGACTGAGGTTTTTATTATTATGTCATACATTCAAAGGCTTGCTGCACCATCAATTCATAAAAGCCAGGTTCAACGTTCTGCATAAACATTTTCTAACAAAACTATAATAAAAGGTTAAAGCTAAATTGAAAATCAACATGGACAACTTTCACATCAAATCTTCATTGTCTACAACAACATTCATAAATCACTGGCAAAAACAATTAATATATATATATATATATATATGCCATCTCACCTTATATTTTCCAGGCTAATTTAAGCGCATGAATATGAACAAGTGTTCCAGTTTTTGATCACCTGGACAACAGAATATGTCAGGGTTGTGCAGAGTCATTTAAATCATTTTTTAGTTTGTGCGGCACAAAAGACTTTATTTCCACTTCAAATCTCACGGTTTAAAAACCTGTTTTGCTCCTGAAAACTGTGAGCCAACCTGCCAACCTCAGTGGAGGAAGACTACCAGTTCTCAGCAGTGGAATTTAGGATATTTGGCTTCAAAATAGACAAGATAAAGCAAGTATAGTTCCGTCTGTAACTTTATTCTGCAGTGGGCTACCTTGTGAATAGCTGCGTTGTATACACAAGAGTAAAACTGAACAAAACAGTATAGAAAACGCCCCAGAGAGCCGTCTAAAACACGGACAATTCGGACAGTTCTTCTGACAGCTTAAATGTGCAAGAGCCCGCTAGCTAACAAGCAGTCGCCATCACTGCCTAGCTTGGTGGTGATGCTGGCTTCTTTTCAAGTCAGCTACACTGGAAGTTAACCGCACAAAGTTGACCACAACCGTGTAACTTTACCACATACGAACAATGTTGACTGAAGACGGAACACATGCTAAGCTAGCTTACTTTTTAAAGTCAGCGCTGAAAAGTCCAAAGGCAGCCCCGGCGTTGCTGGAGGTGGTCGGGGTGCTCTCCAGCCCGGCTTCCACTGCAGCCTCCGCTCCTCCTTGGTCATTGTACGAGACGGTCGTCGACATGCTCAGCGTTTAAACAAGTGCTACGAGAAGTAAATGTATATTCTGCTCCTCTTCCGGCTTTTAGGTTGCTCATAAAAGTAAGGAAATATTAGTGTAACGTAGCGTATAGAGTTACTGCAAAGACAAACTTCTCCGAGATTTCACCCAACTTTTTTTTCTTTTACACGCAGTAGCGGAAGTGTGAGCTGGACAAGTTGGTGTCACATGACAGTGCTTCAGCTGCGGTGGCCACATAGACATAAAATATCTAGACAATGATTGTTTGCTAAACCAGAGACGTAATGAAAAGTAATAGAGGATTAGTGCCTGTAATTGACGTCTAGTTTAGTATTTCTAGTTCTATGTTCAAAAGCGCCCCAGAGCCTCAGTGTTGCCAAGGTTACAACGGCACACTGGTTTCTTACCGTGGTTTCTTATCAGAAAAGAAGAAAATGAAAACAATTGCGTACTCTTCTAACGTGTAAAATGTAAAATAAACGAGTAATAGTAAAGCTGAATAAACGAAGTGAAGTACAACTATACACAGTGTAGAAAATGTATCTTACAAGTGAAAATCATGCGTTCAAAAGTTTACTGAAGTATAAAAGTACAAAAGTGTTAAAAGGTATTAAAATACACTTGAATTAGGGTAGAAAAAGTAAAACCACTCATTATGCAGAATGGTCCATTTCAGAATAATGTATATTCTATTATTGGATGCATTAATGTGTACATCTCTTTAACATTTTTTTAACACCTTTAATGTTTCAGACACAAACTCCAGAGAAACAAGAAAACAAGAGACTGACCTTAAATATATAAATACAAATATTTTTAATTTAAATAAAATTTAAAGGATTTAATTAACTGACAACGAAAAGTTTTACACGATATATAATGTGTCATTCGAGTGCAACAAAACCATCAATATTCATATAGTCTATGAACAAAACACATTTTCCAGGAGAAGTTCAATGGGAAGTAACGTTCCTTTACTTCCGCTTGCGTCTCGCTGGTGTTGCCTATGATCTGCTGCTGGTGACCAATCCTTCACCGTGGTAGTATCTCTGGACACAGTCATTAACACTGGTGTCTTGACTTCACCTCCGATCGTGTGTCATCTCTTGCTTCTACCTCAAAACGAGTCGTTTTTTTCTGGAAATAGCTAACTCTCTCTTTGCTTATAAGTATTAGTCTTGAGACACATTTTAACGTCCTTATAGAACAATGTCAGATTTCGACAGAAACCCGTTCGCGGACCCGGAGATCAGCAACCCATTTCAGGTAACGTTAGCTTGCTACGTTAGCCCCATTAGCATTAGCTTCTGCATTATTTGTCATTAATAACAACGTTACTAAGCCAGGCAAGCCAGACACGTATTGTTGTGCTAAGCAACTGTGATAAAGCTACTTGAGCAGCAGTTAGAAAAACATGAATTCACTTGTTTATAGGCATTAGTTACAGTGGGTCAATTAGAAATGACACACTTGTGACATGTAAAGGAGTCAGTGTTGTGTTAGCTAGCTTGATGTCTTGTGCTACCGTTCCATGAGATACAACAGGTGTTGTTTCTGATTCAGCAGGGAGTATGTTGTTTTATTTAAACCCTGTCGAGAAACCCTGTATGGTACCTTATTTGCACCTTTCGGTTTTAACTTTCCACCTGCCTTTCCACCCCTTAAGACCTTTTTAAACGAAACATGCACATATGTCTTACACTAAGCTGTTGTTCAAATGTTGTTCATGTTTTATTCTTGTTATTTAATCGGACATTACATTGGTTCTCTATTAGATTAGATTGGATTAGATCCCAGTAATTTATGATAATAGTAACTCAACCTGAGGTACATGATTTGAATTATGATTCTTGCATTGATACAATTTAAATAGGCACAGTCATTTGAGTCGTTTGTTTGTCCCAAAACAGAGAAGTAAATGAGAACATAACAAAGGTTTTTCTCTGCCATGTCTTCATTATGCTGTTAGCTTTGTTCAGACATTGAACTATAGGGAGTCTTCTGTTAACAGTGTCTTGTCATGGTGAAAACATGCATTTCATCATGTGCTCTTCAGCCCTTCAGTACCTCCTCCCTCAGCAAGCCTGTCGTGGTGCTTCTACTCTCTATGTCAGGTGAACTAAACATGGGCGCCAGGGCAGAAACTAATTAGCATTTTAATAAGCTCTGAAAAGGTTTGGGGATTAAGTTAGAAATCAAGTATTTTGAGATTTTGATATTGTTTTAGCCAAAATCCCCAAATTTTTTTTGTAGTCCATGAAATTTGAATTAAAAACTTGAGTTTTTGGACAGTTTCAGTTAGGGATTAACATTAGAAAAATTACAGGTCAATAATAACACTGGAGCTGTAACAATGAATCAATTAAACAAGTAGTTAATCTAGAGTAAATTAATTGATTAAAGGATTTTTATTTTTAAGTCCAATATCGATACAAATATTTTGTGATTTAAAAATAATACTATATATGTATATATATATATATATATATATATATATATATATATATATATATATATTCAGAAACGTGTAACAAAACATAAACACATTTCCCTAACATTAGTTATTTGTAGTTATTTATTAGTCCTAACAAAAATAATGATATATATTGAATAATAATGCAGTTTAAAAATAAACTTGTTTCACAACAGAACAGAGGAACATCAAACTATATTATTATGGTAAATAAAATACATATAAAAATACAAACTTGTGATATGAAACATGAAGTCCTATGAACAAACCCCCCCCCCCCCCCCCCCCCCCCCCCCCCCCCCCCCCTCCAACAGGCGTTGCCAACAGAGACATTGTAGAGCGCTTTTGACAAACTATGCAACACAACACTCATAACATGGTTAAAGGGTGTTTCGTCTGTTTTTAATTTATTTTTTAAATATTAATTTATCGGCCATCATAAATGCCGATACTGATAGTTTGGAAAATGCCTGATATCGTCCGATAATATCGGCCCGCCGATATATCGGTCTGGCTCTATTGAAAACCAATTAAAGGAACAGTACCAATCATTTGATGGTTCCAGGTTCACAACACCTTGTGGTCAAGGATATTTTGATGGACAATTTTTCTTCAGACAACCAAATTCATCAATAATAAAACTGTAATTAGTTGCAGCCCTATTGGTTTAGATTGCCCACATGGTCTGTAACAGGTTAAAAAAAAAGATTGGCGATGTCCTAAGTTGCCAGAACTGTTTAATAAGATTGACTAACTCACCAAACAGAACAAAGTAGGCCTATTCATTTTATGATACAAAGAAAAGCAAAAGTCTTCACATTCCTAAAGCTGTAATCAGCACATCTGTTTGTTATATATACAAATGAATGGTCAGGGGATCAGCCAATTCAGGAACTTGTGACTGAATAAGGATCTCTTGGTTAAAACATCATGGCACTGATATTCCTGTGCATGAGTACATGGCTACAATACATGATTTCTCCCATTTTAGAGGCAGTAATGTTTCTTAGAAAAGTCATTCCACCATCTTGCTCACTCGGAGTGTGACGGTGGAAGATGCTGACGGCACAGTTTGACCGTACAGACGCATGGAAAGTAAATTATTCATGGGGCCTCATTAACATACTGACATGACTGGTGAACCTCTGTGGCTCTGCCAATTTTCTGTCATTTTTTGGCTCACACTCTCTTTTTTTTTGTCACTTGCTCACTCTTTTTTTCTGCCTGGGGAGAAATGGAGCTTTGTCCCCTTCTCTGAGCTATCTTCAATACTTCATGATATCATATGGTGCTGTCATGGCGACATGTGCTAGGATACCCGCTGGGTCCTTTGCTGCTAAATTTTATCACTCCCACTCATGCATAGATTGTCCATTCCTTTTTGGCCTATTTCTCTGGATGTGGGCTTATTACAGAAATGAAGTTCCCGTGTCAGATAATGAACTCATAGAAGGAAGCATAGGTGGCACACTGTGTTGTTTTAGCCACAGAGAATGGACCCCACCTTGGGTTTCACCCTGCTGCCCCAGCAGTGTGTTACATATCTTGGCTTCACCGTCAAATACAGTACAGTAGGCAACATGTTGAAGTCGTAGATTAAGTGTCTTCAGCTAGAGGGACTTCTGCACCTGCTTATGCAGCACAACGCTTATTTATTATTCATTTCCAGCTGCAAAAGGGCCAAGACAGATCACCATAGTCCTTGACATTCCACTTCCAGGATTGCTCCATTGCCGATGGAAATTCCGCCCAATTTCACTCATTTAGGCCAGATATCCATTGCCTTGGGCTCTTTGTGTTGGTACGCTAAACTCCGGTGGATTTCTGAGGACTATGGTTACCTGCTCCTCAGATCTCTGCAGGGTAAATCCAGACCGCTAGCTAGATTATCTGTCCAATCAGAGTTCTAAAAGAAGGTTTGAACATCCACATGTTCCACCAAAACAAGTTCCTTCCTTAGGCTGTTTTGCAGCAGAAATAATTCCGTTTTCAATATTGACCAAAAGTGATTATGATTATTTTTCCATAATCGAGCAGCCCTAATTTGTACCTTTTGTAACTATAGGTTTTAAGAAAAAAACTTGGTTAATATGCATGCGAGTGTTTGGCTGTGCAATAGGGCGACATTAAACTTTAAACACAACATATCCTGAAATATGTATGACCCTGGTCTGGTGACAAGTTGCAGCCTGTGTTTGCGTGTGTGTGTGTGTGTGTGTTTGCTTGTGTGGCAGAGGATGAGATTCTCCCAGAAACTTAAGAGTCAGGGAGACAGCGAGAGGACTGAGGACACTGAGACTGGAGAAGGATAGCACTGCAGGAATACATAGATTGGATGTTGATCTTGAGCAGCAATTTGAATGAAACTAGTGCGTGACTGACAGCAGCTGATGGTAAGCTTCTAATAAAAATGATAAAAATGTTGCTTAACTGACGCTTGCAGAAATATGAATTTTACACGGCAAATAGAGGCAAAACAAAGCAAACTATGCACTTTACGAAGTTTGTGGTAGCTCATGTTTGATAGTTGAATACAACCGTTAAGTAAACAGTTTCTCTCCAGCGTCGCCCTTAAAGAGGCCAAACAGTTTCTGGCTTTTTCGTTTTAGCTTGATCCTTTTTTTCCACTTTGTGCGTTTATATATTACATACTAAAACTCTAATTCAAAAGCTCTGGTGAACAAGGTTGTTTGAATTTGCTTGTCCTACAAATAGAGCCGGGCAATATATGGATATTATATCAATATCGTGATATGAGACTAGATATTGTCTTTGATTTTGAATATCGTAATATGACAGAAGTGTTGTCTTTCCCTGGTTTTAAAGGCTGCATTACAGTACATTGGTGTGATTTTCTGAACTTACCAGACCGTTCTAGCTGTTCTATTATTTGCCTTTCCCCCACATAGTCATCATATCCAGATTACCGAAGGTTATTTATTTTAAATCTAAGTGTGAAGACATTTTGTCAAAGCAGCAGTTGGTAACATTACAATATCGCTGATATATCGATATTGAGGTATTTGGTTAAGAATATTGTGATATCTGATTTTCTCCACATCGCCCAGCCCTACCTGCAAATCAAGAATGTGCCTAAAAGGGTCGCAAAGAACTTTAGCAGTCTATGTGCCGAGAGCAGCAAACTAGAAAAATGCAAAGGCTCTTTTTATTTCTGTCTTCAGCAGCCAGAAGCATCCCCCCCCCCCATGGTTATTTATAGACGACTTCTCGTGAAAATTATTGGAATCATCCCATCTTTGCCCGTATTGAATTATAGGCCTGTTGCATTTTGAATACAGAGGGTTGTTTGGCCTTCATCTGACAGAATAATGGAGGGTTTTTATCCTCACATGAGCCATTTTACTCTCACCGTAGACATTTCGCTGCTGTCCTTGGCAAAAACACACGGATAGACATACTGACAGACAGACGGACTGTTCTCATACCATAAATATGCATAACATTTGAGACATGTACTACCTTTTTTCGAGCCTTTCTTCTAGGTTTGATGTGTAGCTTGTTTAAAGTGTTCTTGTGGGTTTTCTCAGGATCCATCAGTGACACAAATACGACAGGCTGCTCCTCCAGGGTTGGAGGAGTACAACCCCTTCACAGATGGCAAACCAGTGAGTACTGCAACAGTTCTGACACTAAATAGATTTGAACTCCATTAACAGGATCCAGAAGATTGATTTATTTTTATTTTTTTAAGATTATTTTTTTGGCTTTTCTGCCTTTATTTGATAGGACAGATAGGTGAGAAAGGGGCGAGAGAGGGAAGACATGCAGGAAATCGTCACAGTTTGGATTTGAACCCTGGACATCAGCATTGAGGCATTATCCTCAAAGTAAATGTGTGCCTGCTCTACCCACTGAAGCAACCCAGCCACCAGAAGATTGATTTAGTTCTAAAAGATCTGTGTTATTTCTAACTGTTTTATGACGCGTTAGCCATGAGAGTAATAACTCACTTTTAATTAAAGATTGTGGTAAATGGCCAGTGTTAAAAGAGACAGTCACCATTTTGAGAAAAGTAACTTCCTCATTTGGTCGCCTTTCTGACTGTGATGTGTGATCTTTAACAGTGTCACAGCACGGCCAACTGTAATGATAAGGGTTTGTCTAGAAATGCATATGTGTTTCCTCTGCAGGCGCCTCCGGGTATTGCACCCAGGACTGCGGCACCCACCATCAACACACAACCTGCCATCATGAAACCCACAGAGGAGCCTCCAGCCTACTCGCAGCCTCAGGTACTACTGAACCAACAAGAACTCCTATTTGCTGTAGCAAATGCTTTATGCTGTTTGGTCCAGTAGGAAATGGTAGGATCAACAGGCATGTTTTTACATTGTCACCATGCTGCTATAGTTGTGTGTGTCTTTATTAGCAAGCAGACTATTACATGTCTCATGATTTAGTCCAGCCAGCAGAGATTCTGTGCTGAAGGCAGAAAGTACTTAACATGACAGCTGGTTTCATGCTAAGTTTGGGAGCAGGAAAGTAGCTCCACAGGAGGCGTTTTCTATCCGTGACCGGGCTTTGTAGCTGCTGAGGAAGACACAGAGTCGGAGAGAAATCCATGCAGCCGGGGGAAATAACTTGTGATGGTGCATCTCATTTGCAGGCAGTCTCCTGGGAACAAGTTGTTGTGATGTCTCTCCTTATGCTAGTGCTGCCCCTGTAGAGAATTGGATTTATACCAAAAGTAGAGACAGGGAATTCCTATTGAGCCGGAACAAACACATGACACACACTTCTGTACTCTTACCAGTGTGTTGACATCTGTTTTTTTGTGTGTGTGTGTATTTGTGCAGGAGCAGTCGGGAGCAGCTGCTGAGCTGTTGAGGAGGCAGGAGGAGCTGGAAAGGAAGGCTGCAGAGCTGGATCGCCGGGAGAGAGAAATGCAGTCCCTGAGTGCTTCAGGAGGTCAGCGTCCGACACCAACGTACAGCATCAGATCAGAGAAATGAAACTGTTTCCAGAAAAGTCCAGACAGGCTCGAAATGATTTTTCCCAACAGCACGTCCAGGGCAGCTTTTTTCAGCTGTTGAGACCAGGGCGGGATATAGAATAAAATACACTTTGTTGTCCCTGAGGGGAAATTTGACGTATGCATAGTGCAAAAATCGGTTGCTTCACAACACAAAAATGTAACAACATAAAATCAACATAAAAACATAAACATACGAATCATCTTAATACATGACTGTACAGACAATATGACATCTTAAATAGTAAGTGTGAAGTGTAACAAGTGCTGGTGTATTTATTGCACTTTGCTCAGTTGTGCTAAGATTTACTGGTGGAGTTCAGCAGCTTGATCAAATGTTGTGATTTCTTCTGCCAAGCATTTACTGAATGTGTGCACTTGACATAGAAAGTCAAGACAGAGAAAATAGGATGAAGACCACTGTTGTGTTTCTACGCATAATGTAATTAAGTTGGAAGCAAGAGGCAGTTAGCTTAGCTTAGCACAAAAACTGGAAGAAGAGGGAAACCGTTAATTTGGATCTGTTCAAAAGTTAGAAACCTTGTCTTCCAGCACCTCAGAACTTACTAATTAAAACATATCTTGTTTATTTAATAGATACAAAAACAGAATTGTGAAAATAAATGCAGCGATTTTACAAGTCTTTTTGCCACCATGAGGCTGCCACTGCACTCAGCAAAAAAATGGCTGTGACTAAGATCTTCTAATTTCCTCCAGCTTCATATTCAGCATACAGACATGAGAGTCAGATCTTCTCATTTAGCTCTCGGCAAAAAAGGTAAATAAACGCAACCCGGTTGCTGTAAAACATGAAGTCCCAGTTCTTTTTGTCTTGTGTTGTCCTGTTTCAGGCAGGAAAAATAACTGGCCCCCCCTCCCAGAGAAGTTCCCCGTGGGTCCCTGTTTCTATCATGACATCACAGTGGACATCCCTGTAGAGTTTCAGAAGACGGTCAAGATCATGTACTACCTCTGGATGTGTGAGTCGCTTCATTTTATTCCCTAACTTTTTCCACAGCAAAATAGAAAGAAAAGTGATGACTGAAAGGGATTTGTATTGCTCTATACGTTGTTTTTTGACACAGGCACTGGGGCACCACATTATCTTAAAGGTGCTCTAAGCTATGTCACGCATTTTTTAGGCTGTCAGATAAAGCAAACATCTTACTGTCCACAAGCTGCCTGTCCCCAGAACACACTGTAAAAAAAACGCAGTCTCTCTGTAGACAGCCCCGGGTCTAAAAACGGAAACAAAAATAAACTGTTCCCACCTGCAACACGAAGCATACACACACACAGTGTTCCAGCCAATAACAGACAAGAAGGATTTGGGGGTGGGGGTTGGGGGGGTTAGTGGGGTTAGTGCGCAGAATCACAGAAGGGAGAGGAAGGGGACGGGATGAGGAGGAGGGAGGGGCGTTCTGGTCTTGTTTTGTTTGAAAATACTTTGAACATCATAAAAAAGTATCGTCACCCAACATCGCTTAGAGCCTTTAAGACGGGCCTGCTAGCGTTATAATCTAATGAGGGGTTAGCGCTAAAACCGGTCACATTCGATTAGCATGAAAACATATCCCAGAGAACGGTCGACACGGTGCCCATGTGTTATTAACCCCTAGGTTCATTTTGCACCGGAATTGTCCTTTAATCGGTTTAGTTTGCCACATTTAATAGAACTAGACCATACGTTTCTGCTTTTCCCAGCCCGGCTCTCTGCCCTCTGGTGCTTTGGATCTGTTGGGCTTTTTGGGGAACAGATGGCAAACTCTGCACTCTTGTGTTTTATGACTAGTAGTTTCTATAATTCATAATTATGAGTCTTTTTTGTTGGTGTACAGTACATACTGCTCCCATCTGCACTGTGTAGGCTTCTGCTGCCAAAATCAAACCCCTCCAACTTATTAAAGAAGGGGAATGAAAAGATGTAGTCATTGTTTTAGTCTTTAATTGGTTTTAATGCAATGAATGACCCTGTTCAAGTTGGTATATAGTGTTACGGTTTATCTACATACAGTGTGGTCTACAGTTGGTTTAAAGAAATAATCTTAAACAAGACTAGATAATGAAATCTTTTATTTTTCTAACATTAAACATGTCACCGTTTTATAAATTGTCACCAAAGTGTGTTTCCTCAGGTGATTTCTTCAACAACATACTGAAGTAGTTTGACCAGTGAACCCCCTCCTGACCCCCTGAATAAGAACAACTGCTTTTCCTCCCCCAACAACATTTACAGCTCCGTGGGTGGTGGTGGTGGTGGTGGTGGTGGTGGTGGTGGTGGTTCTGGGATTCAGGGAATGAATGGCTTCATGTGGCATTCAGCAGCCACATGACTCGGGACACGTGTCGCAAGTCATGTGCGATGAAGCGACCTGGTCAGATGATTAAAGGATGGTTTAGAGACAGACTTCAGAGAGTAGTAGATACTCCCCTGCTTTCTCTTTTGGTTTCTTCACAGAATAGTCCAACCAAAGCAAAGAATTTCATACTTTTTTGTTGGGAGAAAAACTCCCAACAAACTTGAGTAAAAAGGATCTCAAGCTGCTCACTTCTGGTATGTCAACAAGCAGGCTCATGTCATATTTCACACGGTGATGTTAAATGCCCAGTTCTACACACTCTGTTACTCTTTAACAATGCCGGCACTGTTAGGACCCCAAGAATGAACAGTAATAATGAATTATTTAATACATGTGTGTTCTGTTCCCAGTCCTGCAGAGTGCTACATGTTGAAATATTAAGCGTCAGCGTGCAGCGGTGTAAGAACACTGGACACTAGCTGTACACTTTCCAGGCTCTGACATATACACCAAGGCTGCCACACTGACCCCTGTCCACTAAAAATTGTCTTTTTTCCTATACTTCAGTTCATACTGGGACGCTGTTTGCTAACATGGTGGGCTGCCTGGCCTGGTTCTGTGTGGATGCGTCACGTGGAGTGGACTTTGGCTTGTCCATCCTCTGGTTCTTGCTCTTCACACCTTGTTCATTCGTCTGCTGGTACAGACCACTTTATGGAGCGTTCAGGTAAACAACTTAAATGTATGGGCGCCTGGGAAGCTCACCTGGTAGAGCAGGGCCCATATACAGAGGTCTACTCCTCGACGCAGCAGCCGCGGGTTTGACTCTGACCTGCGGCCATTTGTTGCATGTCCTTCCCCACTCTCTCCCCCCTTTCATGTCTCAATCTGCCCCAAAATGATAATAATAATAAAAAACACAAATGTATTTGGACTTTAGATAAACAAATAAAAGACTGCTGTTTAAATGCTGTTTTTTTTCTCTTTCTGCAGGAGTGACAGCTCATTCAGGTTTTTTGCTTTCTTCTTCGTGTACATCTGTCAGTTTGGCATCTACGTCATGCAGTGTATCGGCATCGCTGGTTGGGGCGCCAGGTGAGGAAACAGGGCAAGAAGAGACACAATAGTGTGTGTTTACAATGGGCAGGAATTAGTCCCATGGATTATGACATACTTTTTAATGATAATGTGTTTTAAAGGTTGTAAGTGTTAGAATTACATTTTGTAATTCTTATTGTTTATTCTCTATTCTACAAAGGTCCCATGACATGAAGATTTCACTTTATGAGGTTTTTTAACATTGATATGCGTCCCCCCAGCCTGCCCATGGTGCCCAAGTGGCTAGAAATGATGATAGATGTAAACGAAGCCCTGGGTATCCTGCTGTGCCTTTGAGAAAATGAAAGTTCAAATGGACTGATCTGGCCCCTTATGACCTCATAAGGATTGCAGATCGGTTACCTCTCCTTTATCTGCTTTGCCCGCCCAGAGAATTTGGCCCACCCATGAGAGAAAGACATCATGGCTTTCAAACAAACAAAATGGCACCCCCAGCCTTCAAATTCAATGTATTTGGGTTTTAGACTGTTAGTTATGGGGGGGAAAAGGCATTTGAAGGTATCGTCTTCTAAAGAAGTTGCAATTTTGAGCATTTTTCACAGTTTTAACTTGCAACCGATAAATGGAGAAAATAGTAACTGACAGCTGCAGCCCCAGTGTGTTCCGAGTGTATTTATGACACAATTTAGGAGTCCAAAACATCCAGTCAGACTGAACTTAGTCCTGTGGCCTGTAGAGACACACAAAGGAGTTTCTGAAAAGACCAAAACCCTCAATATTGTGTCTTAATATTTTCCAACTTTCCTACCCTGAAAACATCTATCAAATGTACGTAATTTTTTCATTTCAGCAATTTCCTAAAACATTTGGGGAATGTTGCAAACGTTATTTAAACAGTAGATAATTGTGCATTTTGCTGGGGACTACTTTCAGCTGCAGATTGATTATACTTTGATACTGTTTAGTATTGATTACAGCAGGGCTACAGTTTATTGTTCATTGTTTACCGTTAGAAAAGATAGATGATTTTGTCGTCCACAGCGGGTGGATCTCAGCTTTGACCGGCCTGAATCGCAGCATCCCAGTGGGCATCATAATGATCCTCATCGCTGCTCTCTTTACCTTCCTGGCTGCCATGTCCCTCATCATGTTCAAAAAGGTAGACACCCAGCCAACCTGGAGGAGATTGAAGTAGCCTCTCTAATGAAGTCTACTCAGTTTTAACGCATCTCTTCTTGCCCCTGTCGTCCTCCCTGTAAGGTCCACGCCATGTACCGTACCACCGATGCCAGCTTTGAGAAGGCCCAGCAAGAGTTCGCCACAGGCGTCATGGCCAACAAGACGGTCCAGACGGCCGCTGCTACTGCCGCTTCCAGGGCTGCACAGGGAGGCTTCAAGGAGCAGATCTGATTGGCCTAGAGAGCTTGCTCCCTCTCCGTCCAACCCGTACCGTCCCCCATTTGTCCTCCTCTGCTCACACGCAGCTTCCTGTCGAGCCAACTGCCCTATTTGAACACACAGCGAGTCCCCCAGCCTTCTGACAATATCACAGTGGTTCATGTGAGGGCACTACGGTTGGCCCCCAAGTCCCCCATGATCTGTAATCTCAGTCCGAGTGAGACAACAACCACCTACTCTGGGAACCCTCACCCACGCTGCACTCCTACCACTCAACCAGTGTGCTCAACTTGATTTGTGTGTGTGTCCGTGTGTGTGTGTCCGTTCAACTAAATGAATGTTTGCGTGCCTTTTTGTCTGTCCTCTGTGGAGAGATTCTATTGTAGCTGAAACCAAGTCCGACTTTCTAACATCCCCTGGGCATTTCCCACCACCAGTTCTGTGCTCCCCAGCAACGCTGACTTCCTGTGTCTTTGATTTATCAACCTAATCACTACTTCATATTTTTACATTAATTTATTATCGGACAAGCTGAAGTCATACATGTCTCTCTCGTCTCTAGCAGCCCTCCCTGATTTGTTTTGCTGTTGTTCCATGAGTACATAACTTAACACTGCTGCCCCCTGGTGGAGTGATCGTGTATTGTTAAAGATGAATGCTGTGCATTCCAGTTTACTGCCTTGTCTTCTAACTTCTGCTTTCCTCAGAATTGGTTTCTAGAAAGTGTGTAGTAGTTATAAAAGTGATGTATCACACACTTCTCCTTGTGTAGGGCTAAGGATGTTTTTTGCCAAGGAAACGTATTCAAATTGTTCCTGAAATTGCAAAAATATTCAATTTACAACGATGCACCACTGGAAACCAAATCTCAACAAACACTAAATGGATTGCTTTGAAACTTTGTACGGATGTTCATGCTCCCCAGAGGATACATCCCGCTGACTTTTACTCTAGCGCCACCATGAGGTTCACATTCACAGATTTTGCAAACTATCTCCACAACCATGATATGGATTGTCATGACATTTGATTTAATCATCCATGTCCCATTCACGATGAATTGTACTCAGTTTAATCACTTGAATTTCCAACATCATTTCTAAATTTAATTTAATTTATTTATTTAATCATTTGGTATATGAGCAAATTCCTGCAAAACATTCCCATCAGCTGTACTTTGTGTTTAGTGCTAATGTTTTCAATTGTACTAAGCTAACACGCTAAACTAAGATGGGGAACATGGTAAACATAAATGCTAAACATCGGCTTGTTGGCATGCTGACGTTAGCATTTAGCTCTAAGCACCGCTAGCATGGCTGTAGAGTCTCGTTGCGTAAAAAAAGACAATAAACATCAAAATAATTGCTCCAGTAGACTTAGCAACCTTAGCAACACCCAGCTGTCCTGCCTAAAAGCAGGAGTGGATACTCAAAAGATGGTCTTTTTATTTATATTTTTAAGTGAACCATCACTTTAAAGTTTTTTATTTATCTGCTTGAAATCTTTTTCCTATAATGGCCTACATATCCATTGTGAAATTCAACCCAGTTGCATTTTATATCTTTGACTGCACTCTGTAATCCGTGCAAATGGAAGGATGTTTATAACAGCGGCCTCTCGCCTTCCTGCTCATTAGTGTCCGTACTTACTTCATACACGTAACATGCACCAGCTGAGTTCTGCATAGTTTTCACCTTTCTGTGTCATTTCATCCGACACAAATTAGTTTTGACGCTATCAACATGCAAGTAATGAGATCCACACTTCCTTATATACAGCTGCATGTTTATACAGTTTGAAGAGGAAAGTGCAACTCGTCTCCAGCTTTTCTTGTGTTCCCGGAGACTTACCTCAGTTTGACTCAGGATGTGCTCTTCACTTGCATGACGATCAGTTAAAGAATGATACGAGATTGTATGAAATACGACATCAACTGGCCCCTGTTTTTAAATATGTGCTGTGAAACTATATATTGCAATAAAAAAAATCTATATTTCAAAAGATGATTTAAAAAAAGTAAAATGGGGCAGTAATGTGGATGCAATGTTCTGATAAATGCTTGCATATTCATAATTTCACATTTGTGGATAGACTCCAGCAATCAAATCCGAAGATAAAAGTCAAATCTCATTAAGTCTCTTTAAAGTCATTCAAATTTCCAAAGGCATTTTACCTGCTAAAATGTTTTTTATCTACTATATGTTGCTTTAGCGGGAGCTAAAAAGCCATTTCCTCTGTCTTATGCGTGTTGTGTCTTATGTTTAAACCAGTTAAGCCTTTGTGTGTATTTGATGCGAATGAGTGTGAAAAGAGGGGATTTGGCCTTTAAGTCTTAAATCTGTGTGCAGGGAAGAGTCTGGCTGTGGGCCTGGGATCCTTCTTGACTTCCTGGAGATTTCTTTTTCTTTTCTTTCTTTTCTAAGTTTCATGCAACATGCCCTTTTTTGCTCTCTCTCTTTTTTTAATTTCTAACACACATTTCTGTACAAAGAAAGATGAGATTATTTCTTAAAAAGAATCAAAATGACTGGCACTTCCAGTATTTTTCTGTTATGTTTGACCTAAAAACCAATACATGAGAAATGCGAGAAAGGCATTAGATTGCAATGCAATGTGAATTGTGTGATGTGCTGTAGACGGGCTGTCTGAAGTTGTGCTTCATAATCAACATGGTGTGTGGTAGTAACACTGACAACTAAATTAATTTATAAACATCTCTAAGAATACAATCTTGATTATATAATTGAAAAGAAACAATAAGGGATGTTTGTATATTTTGTTTGATTTGCAGATGGACGGCCATTTGATCTAAATTGATGTAATTTTAAGATGCACTTTGGTTTGAGCTTCAGTCGCATGTTGAGTAGTTGAGTTTTGTATATTTATGGATTATGGTATTAAAACTGAATAAAATTGATCTTCTCTATGTGTTTCATGGTTTCTCTTTTGTATAAAGGAAAATGTTTACTGTATGTGTGGATCAAATATCCATATGTATAAAAGTGCATAAGTATATCAAGTTTGTACACACTCTTTTGAGTTTACGTGGGCTTGCACCGGCAGCCGAAAACCAGATGAGGTCAGTAGTTCTCAAAGAAGAGATTTAATTCACTTCACTACAAATGTGTTGCAGATTTATGCTACTAACTGTAGGTGAATAGTCAGTTCCCATTTCTAGAATCAACACCAGAAACTTTTAATGACGTTATACAGCTGTCAAACTTCCAAAGGATAAATGTCACCATGTCACCAGGTGATGATGGGGCCTTAAAAACGAACCACTAAACTATCCAGGATGTCACATACGGATAGGTTATTCAGTAGTGACTGTCTTAAACCTAAACTAAAACTACTTCAGGTTGTAATAAGTAAATGTTGTGTTTACAGGTTCTTCTGCTTCCCACAACACAGTAACCCAAAAATCAATGAATACTGCTTTCATGTGAACATTGTTGGGTAGTGGCAGTCGACGTAGTAACAGCAGTTCAGCTACTATTACTGAAAGTAACACCAATATTACTATACGTATTTATAAAAGTCATGGTTTTCAATAACTGACTCTTTCTCATTCTTTTGCTTTCTCTTTGTTGATCTTGCCCCAGTATCAGCCATTACTAGTAAATGAAATTAAAAAATCACCAAGGCTAACTGGCTGTCTGGGAAAATGCATTAAAACAAACTAACATAGGCTCTTCTGGTTTGCGTGCTGTATATCGGTTCATCTGATTTGTCGTGGTTAGGACAGGCATTAAGAATAACTATGACGTAATAGCCAATCTTCTTGCCGACGGTCTTCATTGCTTAAGTCATTTAAAACATGGCCGCCCGATTTGGGGCCCGCAGGCCAAGTTGCTCATGCTCTCTTTGTGTTGGCCTGCCATGGGTGTGACCTGCTCAGGTTTATTCTCCTCTTATTTTAAAGTGCCGGTACATATATACATACATATATATATTAATTATATATTATTATAATATTATTTTGTGTCTCTGGTGCTTCCACACACATACAAACTTGGGAAGAAAAATGTCATGCTGTTTTGAGTGAGGTCACTAGCCGAGACGAGGTGGCTAACCGTAGCGCATGCTAACGCTAGCATGCTAGCTCGTTCTCAATGGCAAAACATTGCTACAACACACACTAGTTCAACATAATCTCCAAAAGAACTACTTCCTGTCCCTGTTCTGCAGGTATTCCACAAGTGGCCCTGGTTTAGAAGAAGTCTCCCAGCTAATCCAGACTTGGACTGACCAAAGTTGGAGAAAGAGTTACCCAGCTGATGTGATCTTACCGAGCTACTGAGCATGTGGGACTCCCAACAAGGATAGTATAGAAGTGAGATGTCTCACTCTGTAGCTAAAACAAAGACCTAAACACACAGGGTGAAAACAGGATCTGCAGCAATGTGCGGTACAACAAAAATATGTTTTTTTAAAATGAAGCCATGTAAACCTATTCTAGTACAACCTAAAAATACAATTATGAACTTGAAAATGAACATAATGCTGAAGTTTTAAGAGTAATGACTATGAAACATACATTTTGTGCAGTTCAAAATGATGTAATCTGAGTTTAATGTAAAGCAATGTAAAGCCCAGTGCTGCTAAACTTCCCATTTAAATTACATACGCAGGTTTTGCCTATGGATTCTTCAACATCAACATTTATCTTTGGCCCGTGGGCGGGGCCTTCCCTCCAGATACAGTTTGGCCCTTCATACGAAAGAATTTGGGCACCGCTGATATAAAGGGATCAGCATGAAATTAAAACTGTTTTACGACCAGTTCAAAACTCCTTGTAGCATCTTTGACTCAGCAGGCCTACATCCCCAGGATGCTGACTGACTAAAATGTTTTGTTGTTGTTTTTTCTTGTAATCTTTGCTTGACTTGTCTTCAACGTCTTATTGACCTCGTCCTGCATGGACAATGTACGCTTGTGTTTTCTTCTCTTGCCTTTTCTGTCAAATGGATTGCATTTTAAGACTTTTACGACTCAATTCAATTTAATGCTACTTATAGTATGCAATCATAACAAGAGTTATCTTGAGGCACTTTACAGATATAGTAGGTCTAGACCACACTCTGTAATTTACAAAGACCCAACAATTCCAGGAATTCCCCCAAGAGCAAGCATTTAGTGCGACAGTGGCCCAAAATGAGAATTTCTTTTGCAGTACTGCTGGTAGTCGTAGTGGCAGTAACAGCCCTGTTAAAGAAGTAGTATACATACACTCACACACACTTTAGGACAATTGCACAGGAGTACTGCCTCCTTCAGTGTCTGCTCAAACAAACCTGCTGTGTGAAATACAACAGAGCGACACTCTCACGTAAGGGGAAGCTGGTAGCAGAGCCGAGTCAGTGCCAACAGGAAGGGGCACAGTGGAGGAATAATAGACTCAAGGGCTTCTCTTCTTTAAATTCTTTATCCATTTCAGGAGTTTGTGCAAACAGCTGACTCTGACTGCCAGCTGCTCTGCTCACAGCTGTCACTGGATGAATTCAGTTGAGTGGGTGGAAGGAAATGGATGGTTGTGGATGACATGCATGATCAAACCATTCATACTCTGATTCACAAACTTCAACTGGACATCTGGCAGTAAATTCAGCAATTTAAATGTTATCAAATATATTTCCAGTGTCTTCAAAGATGACGATCACCATGACAGAGTAGGCATTCTTCCTCCGCAGAGGTGTAAAAGGAAACTCAGTGTCTCTCTTTGTTCTCGCCCTTCTCGGACTCTTTCTATGGAAAGTAAAACTCGAAGCCTCTGGCACTGAAACAGACTTTCTGCTGCACTCTTCGGATTGTCATTTGTCATGTGCCTAATCTGGAAGTCATCAAGCGCTGTGTGTAGTTTTGAGTGTGCTAGTGGAGGAAGGGAGCCACAGGATTGCGCCAGAGGCTTCTCTGTTGTCCACATGGAGGGAGGAACATCTGGGGAAGAACTCGTCGCTCTGTGATCCCCCCCCCCACACACACACACACGTAGTGAACTAGTAATAGCATTTGGTAGCTGGGGATGTGGGGAATTTGTAGTTGTTCATTTTAAAGCACCTATAACCAATATTTGTATAGTAACAATGTATCAAATAAAAGTTTGAAACCAATATGATAATGTGAAAGGAGTCAACGTAGGGCTGAATCATCCCCCAAATCTGCAGCTCCACTCGGCTTAACGGAGCTTCATAGTGAGTTTTAAGTTTGTTGTGTATGTTTGCAGCGCACACTTTTTCTGTTTGGGCCATTCTACACTACCAGCTCGGCACCAAACAGCAGACAGACATCGTTAGAGACTAGATGGTGAACACAGTGGAGCACCCAACAGCTAAAGGGACAGATGTTTCCCTCAGGCGTTGGCAGAGACCAAAAACGGAGCTAAAAGAGAGAGAACATTAGGTGTCAGGTGGACACAAGTCTCATTGTCCGACCTTCCTCCAAAGTGCTGCGGAGGAGGGTCAGGCTAGTCCACACAGTATTCTTCGATGGAAGAAAAATGTGTTCCGGTTCATTGTCATTTCTTTAAACCAATCACAATCGTCCTGGGCAACCTTGCGGTTGGCTCTGCAAAATAGCCTCAGGTAGGAACTTGTTTTGGTGGAACGTGTACGTTCAAAAGTTGTTTTAGTTGTAAAAGAAAACTCAGATTGGACAGATAGTCTTGTTAGCTGTCTGGGTTTACCCTGCAGAGATCTGAGGAGCAGTTAACCCTTTAAAGTATAATGGTACTGTAAGACGTCTGAAATGGCAGAGAAGAAGTAGCATTAAATGGAAATATTCAATTAAAGTACAAATACATCAAAATTGTACTTAAGTACTTAGGTACTTAAGTAAATGTACTTAGCTGAATATGAGGCAGACACACACACACACAAACACACACAAACACACATACACACACACACACACACACACACACACACACACACACACATTCTGAATCAGTGGAAAAACTGATCACCCGCTGGCTGGAAAAGGTACCCACCCCCACCTCAAGGGCCAAACCGAGGTCTCAGCACCAAGCTGGGTGCTCCACTTGCTGCATCTCCACCCTCCTCTTATTCCTCCCTCCTCTCCTCTACTTCGCCACAGTGAAGCTTCCACTGGATAAAAACCAAACCTTTTTCTCCCTTCTCTTTATTCTTTTGGTAGAAACAGATGGCAACAGATAGGACACTTTCTACAACTCGGCAGACTCCCTGAAACCAGACAATACTAACAGCAATGTACTGTATGTGTCCTCAGCATTCATTGTCCATGTCCTTGTGCCCAAATTACAGCATGGCTGCTGAATGAGGACCAGACCTAGACCCTTCACAGGTCAGCTCTCAGCTCAGGCTAGGATTAAGCTCACTTCATTTCAGGATTTTTGCCAAGAGAGGACAAACAAAAAGGCACCAAAGAGCTTCCTCTGCGCATCTTGGCGCAGTTCGTGTGGAGAACAATTTCCGTCGATACATTTCAAGGGTCTGCACACACATAAATCATTCAAATGACAGTACATTCTGTAAGCTTTAAAAAGCTGAAGCCATTTGTTCCGTTAGTAGTTTATTCTGACTGAGTAGTGGTTCCCTTGTTGAGCTTATACTCACACGTGGCAAACAGTTACCAGATCCAGGCTTGCTGGTTGTAGTCTGGTGACAAAAACACCAGTGTTTTAAGGCAAGAGTGACATCATCAGCCCAGCCTGGATCAAGCTGACCAATCATTCTACGATCATCATAACTATGTACAAAATATATATAATCACACTTATTTACAGAACACGTGGTGACAGACAAAGCCTCTCTGGGCGTCCACATTGTTAAACATGAATACAATAACAGACACAGCACCTCTCGTTGCTGAAAGACGAGGACAAACACTGAGAAAAAACTTGGCACTTGTAGATTTCTCCCACATAAACGCAAAAACAGCTACAGACAAACACTCAGTTTTAGTGGTAAACGATGCACGGGCCTCTATTTCACAGGCCAGTCCAGATCTTCTTCTTCTTCTTCTTCTTCTTCTTCTTCTTCTTCTTCTTCTGCTTTTCCCAACAGGACAAAAGTATGTGGGCCTCAGAGGAGGCAGATGAGGCTTTTCCCCTCCTCGATCTCCTCCTGGACCTTGTCGCTGGAGGTGGCTATCTCGGCCTGTGCGGAGAAGACAGCGCAAATGAAGGTGAGAACGGTGCCACCCATGGCGGTGTAGAAGGCCCAGCCCATGGAGCAGAGCCCGGCCCGGTACGGAGCTGCGTCGGGGCCGCAGTACAGCTGGACCTTGTCTGAACCCCAGCCAGCGGGGTACAACATCAGACCAAGGATCAGGAACAGACCTGCGAGAAGGGGAAACAAACAGAAGGAACGTCGTTAACTAACTTAAAACTCACTTCTACACTTTGGCTTTCAACCCAAACTAAGACTTGATCTTATCTGTTTTTATATAGTGTTATTGGGTAGATCTTCACCCCCAGTTTATTATTTTTATGACATTGTGACTGCTATGTTTGCTGCCTTCATGTACAGCACTTTGTTCAGCTACTGCTGATGTGAAAGCGCTTTATACATAAAGTGATGATGATGATAAATGGTAGTTTATTGAAAAACAATATACACAGCAATATGAGTGTGCCATTCAACATACTGGAGAGCATTCTTGACTTTAGATTTGACACTGAAATCTGTACTCAATATCTGCTAATTGGTTTATTTCTATTCATCTTCAGTTAATTTTTCATTTTTTGCCAAATATACTAGGGACTTTAATAGTACCATGGGGAGTTTTCGACCACTAGTTAGTATGGCTGCCATCTAAACGCAGATAATTCAAGCCCCTCTCATTCACGGCAAACCTGAAATTGTCTCGACATTTACCGCTGGAGCTGTGAGAACGCAAATGTCCGAATCAGTTGGACCGGAGATTTTGCCCTGCCTGCTCCCTAGTGCAAAGCCTTTGTAATGTCCGATCGAGCCCGTGTATGAGTAGACCCGGTCATTGTCCGGAGAATTCACAGCAAGCGAGTGGACATGGTTCATAATGATAATAAATAGTAATACATTTATTTTTTCTAGCGCTTTTCTAAACACTCTACTCCTCGCTTCACAGTTTGGGTTTACGAACTGACAAAAGCTATGAGAGGTGGGCAAAGAAAAAAAAGGGAAAACTGGGAAAGTCTGTTAACAGGAAAAAGCAAGTTGGAAGAGGTGAGTTTTGAGGGCCTGTTTGAAGGATGGTAGGGTGCTTGACTGTTTGATGTGGTCGGGGAGAGCGTGGCAGAGGGTGAGTGCAGCAGCTGAGAAGGATCTGTCCATGACGTCTGTAACCAAAACCGGAAACAAACAAACATCCGAGCGTGAAGACAGCAACCAAACTGTCTAACTGGAGGGATGACAGGATTCGGGAACTTCAGTCAACAAACAACAGAAGTTCTGACATTTCAAGTAGGTGAGAGCGTGTCAGACAAGGACAATCTGTTGTGTGCTACAAGTGAGAAAGGAAAAAATAGGACAATGTCCACACTTGACATGTCGGACATTGTCTGCTGTTCATATGAGATAACTGCTTTATCGATTCTCACGCCATAAGTTGAATCCCTGAACTTCTTTTTTTATTATTTAGCTGCGTTGAATCCAGGTTTTACACAGAAGTGGATAAGTTGACATCACTGTTGTTTGCATCTCACCTCTTAACCTGCTGGTAACTGTTAAATGTGTGCAAAGGATTTCACTGTTTAAGATATCCTGTAGATCCTGGTTATACGTTAATATAGTTGTCAAATTAAAATAAAGGTTATACTGTGCAAAACTTCTCACTGAAATTTTAGTCCTATATTCGACTTTTACAGTTTTATGTGTTTCAGATTCCTAGTAAATAATGCATGTATTCTGATTAAAAAGAAAGGAAAAAGGAAATTTCTTTAGTCAGCTTCTCAACACAGCACTTTCACATCCAGACTGTGAAGATCAGACAGAAGCAGCATGTTAATGTTATTTTTTGCCAAAGGGCTTTAAGGCTGAGCAATTTTCAAATGAACGCAAACTACCTTCATCTTCCTCTGAACCACTGTCAACAACTGACAAACATCACCATCTTCAAACCACAGCGCATCAAACGGGCTTTAGTTTGTGAGGGATGACTGCAGCAAATCATCTTTGTGACCGCCAACATTCTCCAGTCCCAAAACATTTCCTGCCTTCAGTGCCATCATGGCATCCAAAGCATCCCATCAGGACCCAAATTAATGTTACGCCAGGCAGAAATGATTTCCTGACGACAGAAGACTGAAGATAATCAAAGCAAGGTCTCCGGTATGGCAACTGCCAAGGCAGGAAAGAGAGACCTAAACCTGAATCTTGACACACATGCCTGTCAGGTCAGTGCACAACAGAGAGCGGAGAACAACAGGAAAGAGGCAGCCGCGCTCTGAATCCCCGGCGTCCTGCATCTTGGTGGAAGGACGGAGTCACTTCCTGTCTCACAGTGACCTACTTCCACTTCCATGACTTGGCTTCAACACCTAATACCACTCCTGACACACACTGATCTTCAACAGTCAGCTGGCCGGACAAGGGGTCTGCCACCAATCAAAGCTCAGGAGGAAACATCTACAATAATGCACTTTCAGACAAATGAACCAGATTGGGAATGAGAATTTCAGCTCTCCTTCGACGAGCAGCTGCTTTGCTTTGTAAAAACAAATGTGGAGGTGAAACTGTCTTGCTCTTCTAATCTCCCTTTCCCTCTCTCTGCTTCCTTTCTTTCCCCTCCTATTCTCTCTCTCTCTCCCTCTTAAAGCACCCAATATCATATTAAACAAGGAAATGAAAACTAGGTCATAAATTCTTTCCACATGTTGCTGCATCGCCCTGACATCCAGACCGGCTCCAGTGATGGATTGAAGGTATACACACACACACACACACACACACACACACACACACACACACAAACACACACACACACACACACACACGCGCACACACACACACACACGCGCGCGCCCCCTCCCCCCCTTCATGCTGGACCTTCTAACCTAATATCCCACAGCACTCCACCCTTGCAGCCTTACTATTCCCTCTGCACTGGCTCTTGTCTCTTTAAACTTTCAAGCTGTCATTTCTCCACCATGTCTGATAGCTGCCTCCCTGCCACCACCACCCACCCCTCCTCCTCCTCCTCCTCCTCCTCCCCCCTAACCTCTGCTCCCACAGCCTCTACCCACAGCAGGTCTGCGCTCAGCTCCAAGAAATCTGGCCGCCCTTCTCCTTTCCAGGAAAAAAGAAGAGCTGGGATCCACACAAAGAAAGTAATGAGAAGAGACAGCGAGCGGGCAAAGGGAATTACTGGCAACTGTTTCTCTATTTATCAATTATTGTTTGGTCTGTAAAACAGCAAAAAATGCTCATCACTTTTCATTTCTTACAGCCCAAGACGATGTCTTTGGATGTCTTGTTTTGTCCAACCAACAATCCAAAACCCCGAAACATTTAATTATCTAGAACGTTTGTATAAGGAAAAGCAGTAGGCCTACATATTTTCAGTCAAGAAGATGAAGACAGGGCTGGAAAATATGACGATATACATTGTCAAAACAATATACTGAATATATACAGTGTGTATATGTTATATTTTGTACCTCCGCCAAGGAGGGTTTGTTTTTAGTTGGGGTTTATCTGTTTTGTTGGGTTGTTTGTTTAGCTGTCAGCAGGGTTACGGAAAAACTGCTGTCCCAATATTTGAATGAAACTTAGTGACAGCATGTAGTGTGAAGAACCCGTTATATTTTGGAGTGGATCCGAATCATGTGGCAGATACACAAATTATTTTATATTTTCATTAACATTGCAATATAGGGCATTTGGAATAATTGGAAAAATGAGTTCCAGACCAGGAAAATTCACATTGCAATATTATTGTGAGAAAGAGCATGCCTTTGCAGGGGTCTACACGCTCCGAGTGCTCTTTTAGTTCTATATTTTTTCCTCCCACGATGCCGAAAAAACAGCAGCTCAACTAAATCCTATCTTCATAAAGGTTACAAAGTTCAGTTTTAGAGAGGCTTTGATTCAACTTATGGACATTGCAGAGGCAGTGAGTTGTGGTGCTGTTGTATTGTTTTGTTTTGTTATTGTTAAAAAAAATATCCGAGCCAGGGCTTTAGTTTCAGCCAGGTGTGTTTAATTAACTGGCAACTGAGAGCGTGTCATGTTGACATGAGCCGGTCTGTTATTGTGAGCCTGTTAGCATGGTTAGCTTGTAGCTCAAAGCACTTATTTAATGTGGCTGTAGATTGTTCTCGTCAGACCTCTTAATGTTTGTTCTTAGAGATGCATTTAATGAATTTTGTGGCCAGTTGGGGGTTTGTGCAACAATCCGTAAACACAGCACTCCATGTTGACATGGCAAACCTGTCAGCAAATCATATTTACACAGATACAAATCAACTCGTTTTGTTTGTGTCCATGTGATGAGTGTGTCACAGACTGGGAGACAATGAGAAGTGGCTGGCATTTATAACCTTGGTGTCTAACCAGGTGCCACCAAATTATGATAACGACCCGCCCTGACTGCAGCCTCCTTAACCCTCATGTTGTTTTGGGGTTAAATTTGACCCGTTAAAAACAATGGTTCTTTGAAATAAGCACTGAAAATATCAACATTTGAAATGTCAAATAACTTTGGAAAAAACAACATGGTTGACGGGAGACAACACAAAGGTTAAGGAGACGACAAGTTAGTCAAGTGAAGGGAGAAAGTGAGGTAACAGTAATTTTTTTAACTTATTTTTAGACTTTGGTATTTCTACTTTTAATAGTACTTCTTCCACCATTGTAGCCTACTTAATTAAACACATGCTTACAAGTACAAGCTAACCTCTGAACACAAATAACTGATTCAAAACAAATATAAAATACAACATTTTAGGTATTTTTACAGTTGTACAAAGTTCAGACATTAACTTCAATTTAAGCTTTCAACGCTGACATTTAAAGCCGACTGTTGAGATCTCCGGCTAAGACATTATACTTTTAGCTTTAAATCATCAACAACTTTTGTAACAAAAGTAAACAGTTGTGTGTTTTAGACACAGCAACAGCATCATTCATTTGGATTAGTGGTTGTTTCCACCCAATGAAGTAAGTCCAATATTTAATCTTTTTTTTTTGCTCTCTTTTTGGTCTCTACCGAAGCCTGAAGGGACAAATCTGTCTCTTCAGCTGCTAATTGCTCAACTATGGTCACCACTAGTCTCTTACTGTGTCTGTCTGCTACTTGGTGCTGGGCAGTCAGTGTGCACATGGTTTGTTGGAGTTTATTTGATTAAAACAGCTGGAGGCAGCTGCTGGACAGTTGTTTGATGAAAGCTTCCCAATTAAAGAAGTAATTATTTATTGGTTGCTACCTATTGTACAATTACAGATAGATACAACCGTATATTCTGCATGTTTGCTCTACATCAGGTTAGCTATTGTGAGCCAGCCACACCTCCACTTTAAACACAAATATCCAGTAAGAGCTATCAAATGGGAATACCCTTTCTTATCAGTTCTTTACTCTTTTGCATAACACGTGCTATCTTATGTCAGAATAAGTAATGCTGCTTAAATTCCTGGAAAAAAGTAGTTTTGTTTTCCTCAGTTCTTCCAGCCTTGGGCTGAGTCACGGTCAACGGTTAACACTGTGATGAGGTCTGTGACTCACGGCTGGAGAAAAGGTTTAATGGCAGGTATAAAAGCACTCAACACTGAATCGGGAGACAGTTTTACTGCTGAATTTGTTTGGCGTCTTGTCTCTAATCCTGTTTGGCTGAAGTTCAACATGAGTGACGTTGAGTGAGGCCGGCGTTTTAATGAACGTGCAGAAAATTCACTTACAGGTAGTCTGCAAGACGTCTTTAGGGGGCCTGCAGGATACAAAGTGTACCCGACTGACCCTCAACAGAAGATCGTCTGTTTTAGCCATTCGATTACATAAAGCAAAAGGCAATGTATTTACCTTCAGCTGAAATCTTAAAACCACCTGAAACTGAGTCAGTTTAATGGCATCTGAGACACTGAGGCCAGCAGAAATTTTGTCATAGGGGACAAAAGAGTAAAAAAAGTACAAGTGATATCAGTGTATGTGGAGCTTAGGTTAATGGGCTTTGGAGACTCCAGTGCAATGACGTGACCATCTCTGGCAACAGCATCACAATCTTCCCATCTGAGGTCAATCACTTCCCCAAACATCTGCAGTCTGGCTTCAGTTTTCTCATTACCGGAGGGTCGGCACGAATAGTGGAAAGAGTGATTAGCAGAGAATCTGTGTGGTGTGGTGCTGCCGCTGGGTATCAGTGAGAGTGATATTATATACAGGCCTGATGAAAAGACCCCGTTGAAGACTTCCATGCACGCTGGTTGACTGATGGGTGTTGGAAAAAAAGGTGAACACCGTTATATTTTAGGTTCTGGGTCTTATCTCTTCCTGCGGTTGGAATGAGTGAAAAGTTATCGACCTTTAGCTCCACAGGCCCGAAAGAAAGCCTCCCACCTCCTCAGTCTTTGTTTGAAGCTCCCCTCGCCCCCTTTACTCTTCCTCATCCTTATCCTCTCCCCAATGAGGAGCCTCAGCGCTGCATTTCCACACTTTCATTACTTTAGTCAAACTCCCATTGCTTTACATAGATGGTAAATGTAAACAGAGAGATGTACAGGTTATGTAACACAGTTTATTGGTTGGCGTATTGGTGTGGCTAGGACCATTTCTAAAAACTTGACAATAGAGCGTTTGCTAAATGCTTCTTCTAACTTTGGGATTTCTCTCCAGTAAGAACTACACTCAGTACTCCGTTAAGTTTTGATTTATTTTGAGCAAAAACTTAAGAACAAAAGTTATGAATTATACAGTGTTTTTGTTTTTCAAGCGGGAAATCTGCCAGTTATCACAGAATGGGAAGCTTGACAGATGGAGAATGGGGTGGCTTAGCAATTGGTCAAACTTGTACTTAGAGGGATACTCAACCAAAAATCTGTTGAGTATTAATTATTTATGGCTTGTAGGGTTGGAGGGTGGCTCTGAAGTTAAGGATTGCTTGAAACAAAGAGCTACTCTGTTTGGATTCACACAGTAACAATGGATCCCAATGGAAACCCAGAGTCCCAGCAAGTAAAAACCCTCCTGCAGCCTGATTCACTCTCTGCTCTACATTCAACATGTTCAGAGCCAACCTGGTCTCACGCCAGTTCGTGAAATGGTCACGTTATTTTGATTTATTGATTTGTGTACAGGTCACACTTTTTGAACTTGACCATTTCACGAACATTCATGACACTGGGCTGCTCTGGGGGTACGCAACGACGAGGAACTGAATCGCTACAAGTGGGGCGGTGGCAACAACATGCGGGACGCCATCCCGGGTGCAGGAACGCGATCCCCAGCCTCTGTGGCACGCAACGAGGGGGAAATGAAATGCCGCTCGCCGGCCACAACAACGAGAAAGTTGGTTAGGAAAAAAAGAATGAGGAAAAGAACTGCCACACGCAGGACACGGCGACAACAACGGGACGGTTGTGGTTAGGAAAAGCGTAACGCAGAAAGAAACTGCAACACGTGGGACGCGATCCCCAGGGTGAAAGTCCTGTGTTGTTTGATCGATCCACCCCCCCGACAACCCTCCCTGTGCAGATCTTTGGCTTTTCAATATGACTTGCTACAGTAATCGTTCTGTAATCACAAAATAGGTTTCCCATTGACATACATTACTTTAAAATTCATAATCAACACACAAAAATAACGTTGTTTTAGTCGTTAAAGAGAAAACTCCGATTGGACAGATAGTCTAGCTAGCTGTCTGGATTTACCCTGCAGAGATCTGAGGATCAGGTAACCATAGTCCTCAGAAATTCACCAGAGTTTAAATGGTCAGCACAAAAACGAAAGATTTGGGACATCTGGCCAAAATAAGGGGCATCCGGCGAAACTTCCGATAAAATGTTAGAAAATTATGGAAATAACATCCATTGTGTCCTTTCACATTAAGCCGTTAAAGACTTATGGAGTCAAGCGAGCGTTCCAGTAGCCATTCACAATTCCCTATGGATTTAAGGGTGCTCTCAGGTCAGCAGGCCTTGTGCAGAGCTGGGTTTACTGCTCGGCATGTCCTTCACCGCACACCCACTTCTTTCTGTTTGGGCCTGTACCAAATAAACAACTGTGGGGGAGGACAGCCATAATCACCACAGAGCTGAGAGCAACAGTCTGTGAAAAAAGAGGAGGTTCAGCTAACATGATCTCATGGCCTCCTCCCTTCCATAACTCACCACGCTGAGTCAAAGAGGCCCGAGCTTTGGCCTCAGACACAACCATTGGATACACACCCTTCAAACACAAACAAGAGATACGCATGCGTGTTCAAGTCGTTTTTTAGGCCAATCAAGATTCAGAAAAGCTCCAGCTGACTGGTAGAAAGTAAACATTTGGGTGAACGTTGCTGAGAGTGGCAACAAGTCACAATGTGTTTTATACCTCTGACCGCTTGGGGTAAAAGTTCACAGAAGGCTCCACAAGAATCACACACAGTTCTAGTGGTGGGAGTTGTGGTGCCCGTAATGACTGTGTTCAGCTGAAAGTAGAACTTTTCATTTACCTTGATGAACGGTGGAGGCCACAGGAATGAAGAGAAACAATTAAAGGTTAGCTTTAAGATCCTTTAGTTATTTTTAGATCAGTACAGTCAGTGTGCAAAAACACATCTTTCTCATCTAGGTGTAGACGGGGAATTATGAAGTATATCAAGCGGTAAAGTACATTGAAAAATAGTATTGAAATATTTTTTTGTCTTGCTTGAAGGTCCGTATTGACACGGTGGTTGTAGCCACACCCCCAAGTGGGACTAAAGTAGGTTATGGTAGAAAATTACTAGTTTGTACAATGTGTTGTTATACCAAGTCAGACATAAAAGTGTCACAATAATTGTTTAAATATGTCTCTGCCGGAGGACATTCATAGAGTTGCATTGTGTTGTACACATGGAAAGTGACAAACTAATTGTGTGAAGAAGTAAAAACTGGAGAGAGACGTGTAAACTCTACCAACTGTGACACCCTAACACACCCTTTCGATCATTATAGCCGAGCAATATATCAGCCGGCTGATATTATCGGCAGATGTTGTTTTTTTGTGTTTTTTTTAAATTAATTCATCAGAATCATTTATAATGACAAATAAATGATTCTGATAAGTGAATATTTAAAAAATTAAAACGGTTATATTATTTGTATTGTTGAATGACACAAACCTGAGTTTGTTTAATACCTCTGTACCTGAAGAAGAGCTACATTGATCTCTAATGTAACAGAAATAAGTTTTACATGGAGACTTCAACTGTTTTGTAAGTCTTTGTCAGGCAGTTATCATTCTTAAGATCGGTGGTATGCACCAAATAATTTAAATACGTGTCATGTGCACATCTCACCAGCAATCCCTTGCAGCAGTCCACACACGTTGAAGATGCTTTTCTTCAAGATGCTCTGGAAGCACATGGTGAAGACCGAGATGAACGCCACGGCACACAGCAGCAGGATCCCTGCCGCCAGGAAGATAGAAGTGGCCTGCCAGAACCCGCTGGCAATCTCCCCAAAGTGTATCGCGTACGGTCCGCACAGTATTCCACGCTTCAGGTGGGGCAGTTTTATACAGCGGCCGTAGATGCCCAAAGTGGGCCTGTAGGCCTCTCCGGCTGTGGTGGCCCCATGGGGGCCGAAGACAGCATCGGGTGTGCGGGGGAATCCCACCAGCCAGTCAGTGCTCATGAAGGCAATGAGCTCTCCAAACGCGGTCACAATACTCAGCAGAGTCCACAGCATGGAGCGGCAGGTGACAATGACATGGCACATGCTGACGGTGGCTGGAGTCTCTCTCTGCTCCGATTTCTACGCTGCTGAGAGGACAGGTAGAGCGCGAGGCCCTTGAAAGACCGAGAGCTAGTGGTTGTGATTGTTCTCCGGCAGCGATGTGAGAGCAAGTGAACAATTCTCGGGGAGGAGGGGGTGACAACGCTGAAAACACAAGGTTCTGGTCAATGATTCACAGTCTGCTGCTTCCCTCTTTTTCTCTCTGCTCCTTTCACTTCTTATCTTCTTCCGGTGTCGTTTCAGCACAGCTGTTCTTCCTCCTCTTTGAACTAACCCTCCTTCGGTCAACTCAGTCTTCAGGCTCTTATTCTGTCCGGTTTTTGGTGTCTACATTGTATTGAAGTTGTGTTCCCCGAGCCAGCCTGCTGGCGTCACATCAGACACACCTAAGAGATAAAACAGAGACACAGGACAACAGAGTGAGTGCTTTAATTGCACGTATAAAATGTAACTGCATGTATAAAAAAAGAGTCTTTTTGTTTTATTTGAGGAAGTGCAGCTTTTCTGTTTCTGCCCCATCATATTTGGAAAAGCAGAATGAGGAAAGTGTGGAGGAGGAGCAGAGAGAAGAGGAAGGGAGGCTTTTGGTGTGGCTCTTTAGGAGAAGGGTTAATGAGTTGTGTGGAGACGTTTTCATTTGAAGTGGGCCTCTTCTGTTTTCAGGGTGTTTATGTTCAATGATTTGTAATCAGGGCACTTATCGTGGTTCTGTACTCCCAGTGGATCGTCATGATTGTAAAGATGAAAACTGGACAACAATTCATGTTTTAGAGGTGGAGATGGGAGTGTTAAAATAGACGTGGAAACAGCGGGATGAGAAGCGGAAGCACACAGAGAGAAAAACAAGCCGGAGGCCTCTCATCAAGCAGCCCACAAAGCTGACCTGGGGTCAGTTAACGGTTGATAACACAGCGGCTGTCCGGCCATACCGTGGCTGCTGATAACCTCAGTGACATCAACCCTGGCCTGCAGCCCAGCTGAGTCAGTGATGCTACAGCACAATGAGGAAGATGCAAACAATGTCAGTTCATAAAAAAGACACATCTTCCACCAAGACATACACAACTAACATCTCTTTTGTTTTTCATTTTTTTATAAAAGTGAACTTAGCGATGACTGCAATCCTGCAACTGCATGGTGTCAAGAAGGTCTTTGTTTAAGTTTGAATGTGATACCTAGGAAATGGAGTGCAACAAGACTAATGAGTCTACAGCCATGCTAGCAGCTCTGTGAGGCTGTCCTTAGGCACAGCGGTGCTTTGACCTAAATGCTAACTAATTGCTCAATATTAAGGAAAACAGGCTCAATTGTTTTCTTGCTAAGGAGTTAGGCCATGTTCACATCATATCATTTAATAATTACGAGCAACCGAGTCAGAAAAACATTAGCTATTAACATAAAACAGCTAGCCTGGCATTCTCAAACATTTGTTTTCATTGTATAACCATTTGCTATGAAGGGTCCAGTCCTTACGTACATGTCTCTGATTAAAAAAAGATACTTTTTCTAGTTAGCATTCCAATAAACAGACAACAAATACCCTTTCCATCATGTCTGACTTTTCAATCTTTTAACATTCTATTTAAGTTATGGAAAGTTAGAGATTTTATCTATGAGAGACATCAACAAATATGAGCGCATACATTAAAACACAAACATTGGATTTCCTGAAACAGGCCTTTGTGCTCATGTTATTAATACAGCTCTGGGCCAAAGCTGACAGTTGTTTCTTTTCTTTGAGTTTTTTTTCCTGCCTTGCCTTCTGGGAGTCTGTTAGTCATTCTCCAACTAGTGTTTAGCAGAGCAGCAGAGGGATCTGAGGGCCGCTATTTACACGTGTGCCGCCCGCACTGCGAGGTTTCCCTCACTCTGCCCCCCCGATGTGCCCTTACAGCGAGGGTTGCGGGCCATGGCCATCCCTTGTGGTCACATCCCAGCGAGTGTGTGAGTGCGCAAGAGCATTACACAAACCTTGATCTTTGTCATCCTGTAGAGATATGAACAACAGTTTTTTTTCCACCCTTTCTTCTAGAAAATGACCCAGCTCTGTGGTTTATTACAGTACAGTGTGTGTGTGTGTGTGTGTGTGTGTGTGTGTGTGTGTGTGTGTGTGTGCTAACATTGAGTATGTTTAGACTGTGTAAAGCAGATGAGATCGTAATAACAGGCACAGACAGCCGCCTCGTTGGATTTTGACCAAATTAATTTTATGAATCACAAGCGTTCTTGTTGCCTTACCATGAACAGATGCAGGAACAGATGCAGACCCACATTCACGAGCTGGAAGTTTTGAAAAACCTCCCACCCCCTCGCACAAAAAGACTGTTGAAGCTCGAGTCCCAGAGGTCCTATGACGAGACTCATGTTTGACGTTAGGATTTCAGACCAACGGGCAGTCCGGAGTTTTAGGGTCAAACATTTGCCGGCCAGTTGCGAAGGCTAATTCCTCACTGACAGGAATATTGTTGGAAAACAGTTTGGAGGTGAAACAATTCAAACCAGCTGGGGGGATACAAAGCTTTGAAGACCTGGACACTTAACCTTTGACCTTTCTTATTTGGCATCACATGCCTGTTGGTTACACAGTAACTACTAGTGGTTCTAAATTTGTCTAAAGCTGCCCCTTTGAATGTGGGTTAATAGATCTAAAACAAAGTCTAAAACAGGTCTGGTTCTATTAATGTACCTGGTACTTTTCAGAACATATCCCAGACGTCTGCTCGCTGTTCCCAGACAGACCGATTTGAGCAGTTATCTGAACAGAAGTTTCCCAAGATAGACAGAAGCGTGGCACTCCATATACAGTATGTGAGGCTCGAGGTGGATTTATGATGTCCTTTATACTCCCTGAGTAACCTGGGGGGAGACCCAGGATTATTTGAGGCTCGGTTTACATACACAGAAGAGTTTACAAGCTTCAGACTGCACCCACCACCCCAATGACCCCCAGCCCTAATCCCCAATGCGAGCACACACTTACTAGACTCCCTGCCATCTGACACACGCTCCCTCCAAGTAAATGGAACTTCTCCACAGTTGGACATCCGTTTCCCATCAGCCTTAACTAATGGAGATGCTCAAAATGATATTCAGAATATCAAAGATCAATAAAGATGCCTGATTGGATACGGCAGAACACCATTAACATTCACACTCAATTAAACAATGGACAATGGGCCTTCTCAAAATGGCATACCAACATACAATTCATACTAATATGGTTTAAAATTGAATATGAAGTGCATTCCAACTGCATATTATATATGTGTATGCAAGAAATAAAACATACATACATACATTAGCAGGAATTTCTGAGTTTGAGACACAAGCTTACTGTACAGGACATAGTCAACTGTTTCAAAATGCATTGCAGCTCTTCAGAATATCCAATGGCTGACCAGAGGCAGACAGTTAAAAAAAATGAACCGCTGGCTAAAATGATTACGAATGACGGCAAGTGCAAATGTGGGAGCTTGCATACTGCATGTATTGTGCTGTAGAATGCCATTAGTTCTGCAGGTTTTTGGTCATAAACCGAAGTATTCAACGTTTGAAAATTGGGTTTGATGAAAAGTCAGGGGGTCGCCAGAGTTATTACAATTCACCCTGAGGGCGACTTGAATGTTTGTACGGAATTTCACAGCAATGTATCCAACAGTTAACCTAGTGGTGGTGCCGGAGGAACGTCATAGGATCGCCAAAGTCATTAGGCCTCAACCTCTGGGGATCATGAATGTCTATGTCTGGGGATCATAGTTCTTGAGATATTACAATCTTGACCAAATGGGTGGACCAAAACACTTATCAACCAACACTGCCATCCCTGCTGCTGCTACCACACCTCCTGTTTAAAGTGTCCACACAGGCTTTCTCTTATCACAGCAACAAAACAGCAGGAAACGCCTTTTCACGCTGCCGGGGACCGGAAACAATCTACATATCTATGGACATGCCACAACCAGAGTGACGCGTCACCATGGAGAGTGTTTGTTTAGACCTGGATGAGTGGTTTAGGGGAGAGTTTAAGTAGGGTATACATGCTGAAGATAAGCTTTTAAGTATCTCATTCTGTTAAATATTATCCAAACTGAGAAGTATGCAGCTTCTATTTTTGGGGATTCCGTTGCATGTCCAGCCCATACCTTTCATGTCCTACAGGACCCAAGCAATTTTAAAACAAAGGAAGCATTTATAATTTGCAAGGATCTGTTTGAATGGGAAGCCCTTGCAGCTAGGGAAAGGAAATGCAGACCCCTGAAATACTCTCACTTTCTTTTCTCATAACCTGGTTAAATGAAAAATACAGCAAAAGTAAAAGTTCTTGATTTGGGCATCCATCTGATTTTGTATTATTCTATAGCTCTTTTGAAAGCAGGACAAAATACATCTATTATTTAAGGAAAATTAGAGACTCTAATACTTATAATAGCGGTAAATAACAAAAGGAGTCCATAGCCAGGTTTTCCTTGCACTGCTGCACATCTGCTCAGCATCCTGGAGCTTGTGATTCAGACCTACATAATATACATAGTATACATAATATTTACATCCTATGACATCAGCCAGGAACCCAACTGACAGTTCATATGAATGCGTGACTCAAGTGTTCACCCCTCAGTAGGTTAAATGGAGGAAATTAGTTTAGGATAATTAAGAACAATAAGACCAACCTGTCTCCATTGGTCTGTGGATAGTCCAGCTCTCCTGGAGATGTGGCTTCTCTGCCCTGACTCTTCTCCTCTGCTCACACACTTTTAATGCCTCTCTTTTTCTCTCAGACTCCTAACTCCCGAACCCTCCCCACATCCCTCCTCCCTGGACCACCACGTCTCCTCTGATTGGCTGGGCCTGACACTGGAGCCACACTTCTTGAGAGAGTCCACATGGTGGCCATATTTCAGTGCTGAATCTGGGTTAGAATAACAGGAGCTGGAGCTGCAGAGGGTCTCTCCTCTTTCTTTCTTTCTCTCTCTCTCTCCCGGTCTCAGTTTCTCTCACCTTCTCGCTCTGTTTTCATTGCTCTCTGCACACTTTCAATCAGCCAATGCCAAGATCTTATAATCAGCCCAAATGAGAATTAGATTTTCACTTCCTTTACAAAAAAACGTGTTAACCTCAAGTACACATTATTAAGTATCCTCCTGCGAGTACATATACTGTTGGTATACTTGCAAGTGGGCTAGTTAAAAACTTTAAGACTGAATTCATTTATATAAGTATACTTAAAAGAGCAAAAGTGCACTTTGTGCTACATAACTACTTTACCTTGTGTTCAGTTTAAGTGTTACTTTGTGTTTAAAGCAGTTGTGGAGAGAAACTAAGTACATTTACTCAAGAACTATTAAATGTGCACACTAATAACCAATACATGAACAACACACACACATCCTATTCCATCCGTCATCAGTCACTAATAAATACTTAAAGGATTAGATAGCTGCCTGGATGCCCACTAACTGATAGAGCAGACGGTTGACTGCCTGACTAATGAATTACCTTTCTGGCTGATGGGAGCAAAGTGTCTCAGGATTTCTTACAAAAGCACTGGGATGGAATCAGCCAACACTGCAGTCAGCTACAGCGTTTGTCTGACTGTTGTAGTCCCTTACACAGGAGAGAAAATGAGTTCCATATGAGGACGGAAAAAGAGGCCGACTTAAACAGGAAGAGAAACTGATAGGCCGGAGCTCTTGAGGGCAGCGTGGAAAGCCTGAGGAAGAAGCCTTTCTTATCAGTTTGAATGGACGTTCAGCCGTAACAGTTTCCTTTCAACCCAGATACATATATCCTGAACCTAATTAAATCTCTCCTTTGACCCCTTCTCACTAAATCCTGGTGACTCTTCCTCACCCTGTTGTCGTGAATTGGATGGGAAGAGGTTAATGGGCTTTTTTAAAGGCACACTAAAATGTCTAGAATATCACAAAAATGCCTTTTCTCAGGAAAAAAACAACTGACTGTTGGCTAAGCCCCACACTCTTTAGGTACTGTTCTCGCAGAGCACATTAACAGTTCAACTGTGAACTCAAAATGATTTATCTGGGCATGCTTAGCTTTGCAGCTTACATAGGGGCAGATAAACAAACAAACTGTTTATTCCAATCCTTACACTTTTGCTCTTCCTTGGTTTTGGAAAGATTGTAAAAAAAGATGACGTAGGTCTATCTGCGGATGCTTACTAGACCTCTATTCGGGCCTTAAAAAGTTAGGCCTGACAAGGCCCAAGCCCTACAAAATTGCAAACAAAACAGAATTGCCAAAAAGACAACAGCCTCTATTTCACCTCTTTAAACATATCACCTGACCGCTCATATACCGTGCAACCCCGAGCACGAGCGCGAGCCCAAGCCTGTGTAAAATGATAGAGTAAAGACCGTCGGGTCCCATTGGGTTTGGGTAAAGATCTTCAGCTCCAGTGCATACCTACTACATGACACGCCATCGAAGATGATGCAATCAATGCAATTTTGTTAGGTTTAGGTGTTTCACGTAGCCTACAAGACTGCAGCATCGAACCTGGAGTTCCCACACCAAAAGCATGTGTTATGCCCTCTATGCCATCTCCACCATTCAGGTGCTGCCGGAAATTCCGCCGTATGGCTTTTCTTTCGGCGGGATACCTGTTACCTTCCGCTTTCTTTGTGTTGGAATTTTATTTTGCAGAGTTGCTGTTGCTGCGTGCGGCGCTGCCCAAGACGATTGTGAATGGTTGAAAGAAATGCAGATGAACCACAGCATGTTTTTCTCCCATCTTCGAATGCTGTAGACTCACCAGACCCAACACTACAGCGCTGTGGAGAAGGGTCTGGCAATACGAGACTAGGCGTCAAGTAATGCGTTCATGTCTAAACCACCAGCTGTTCAACCAATCAGCATCCGCTGAGAAGCTACCGCCGTGGTTTAGATGTGTGAATGACGGTCGCGACTGTTCGTTTAAAACAATAAGGTGGGCGTGATAGACAGAAGTTCATCAAATCACAAAAAATGACAAAAAGACACCACCCTTGAAAGAAATTCAAAGCAGGACACACCTGCTGTGTTGCTAAGCTATGATTGGACAACAACAGTTCCAGGGAGAGATTTAGCGACAACAAGTTGCTTCTAAAACATCTCAACTGCACTTCCTGTTTATATTCTCAACGATATCAGAAACCAACCTGACTGTGAGCAGATGTTCTCAAAGATCATGTTGTTGATTCGGAGATACAGATACAGATCAGACAGAGTCTGACCACATATCGTCTTACAGGCTAATGGGAAGCCGGCGGTGCAGCAGGAAGATGCTCCGGGAGATTTCCCATAGCAGCCTCGAGGAGCTCCGACACAGTGCAGGCCCTCACATCAAAGAGCAGAGGATCAGAGGAGACAGCGAGAAAGATCCTTAGCACATCTGCACACATGTAGCCTAAACACGCCAGGTTAAATCATCATTCATACAGATCTGACAAGGCACTCGGTGGAGCCTGGTTGGTAATTCATCTTTCCTTGTCAGACTTATCAATAGTGTCTTGTAGATCTGAGAAAAGTGGATAAGTGTAAAGCAAAGCCAAGCAAAGGGGGAGAACTGATAACAGTCAGATAACACGTCAAAGAAATGAAATGCAAGTGACCATTTAGGTAAGATGTCGATGAAGGGAGTGGCCTAAACATGAAAAATAAAAATCCTAAAAGCTGTTCTTAATGTGACACGAAGTTATGAGCATAGCAACAACGCAATCAGTGAGGTGTTGTGTGTGACCTGGAGATTCAGACTCAGCAAGAAAGTGATTTCATACTACAGGAACCACACACTTGATTTTGGCTTGCGTCAGATAACTGAATGAGGTTTTTATCTCCATGTGTCTTCAATCTCTCCGAGTGTTACATCACTCCAACGCCAGCCACCCTAAAGAGGCTACGCAGGGTTCACTGTGGAAAGACATGGAAATGACGGACAGACTGATGGAATATTTGGCTTTGAGGAGTTATGGAGTTTCCAGTTGAGGAAAATAATGACAGCTCACCTGCATACTAGTCAAACTACCTAGAGTGCAAAACAAATGTCTAGACAGGGAGATCATCTGACAGCATACCTGATGGTTTCATATGGATGCAAACGGTTTACCCTTCCCATTTTAACTATCAGACATGCAGTCTGAAAGCAGATCCTGAGTGACGAATGGATGTTGGAGATTCTTCTCTGCCATACATTTGCTTCTTTGTGCAATCAGAGAAGCCTGAGCTAAGTTTGAATCCCACAGAGGGAGCAGCTACGACCATCTGGCCACTTCAAGGCCCCGGCTGCGTTAAGCCCATCAACAGGCACATGGAGACAGATGTTTAGCATTTAGCTCACAGCCTGTGTCGTGCTGGGTGTTCAGGACCAATATGTCACTTTTTCCATACCATACTTTGAGAAATATAAACATGTTTTTTACATAGAAACTTTGTTAAATGCTGTCTAAATGCA